>NW_017674405.1:0-77026 GCF_001879085.1 Nicotiana attenuata
TCCTCTACTCACAGCCTGTATGGAAGGGCCTTCCTCCCCCTTCTCCTCGAAAATGACACAATAATCCATATCATCCTCTTCCAAGAACAAATTCCTCATCGCTGCTAATGCTTCCTCTTCTTCTGACCCATAGATAACCTCGACTGGTTGAAAAGTATGCTCTAGACGGGGTATCGGCTGCTCCAATGGATAGTAAGGGCCGCGCCAGGGTGGAGACCAGTCCTTGAATTCTTCCCAGGTATACTCATACCCCAACCCGAAGGTGGTACCATGCTTCTTGAGCTTGATAGGCTTAGCGATTCCTTGGAGGTTTTTGCCAGGTTCATATCCGCTCCAATTCAGTATGCTTTCAATTTTGTTGTTCCACCATTTGTCTTTGTCGACTGCGTTGACCCGCTCGATGTGGTGGTAAGTTTCCCCACCTAATCTTCTTTTTCCTCCAATTGCTTGAATTGTCTGGCGGCTACAAATGGGGTTGCTACCGTCACCATGAATGATCGCCTCCTGGTGATTCCATTCAAATTTCACTGCCTGATGTAGTGTTGATGCCACGGCCCCAGCGGCATGAATCCATGGTCGTCCCAACAGCAGATTGTAAGAAGCCGGCACGTCTATCACTTGAAAATCAACATCAAACCAAGTGGGCCCCATTTGCAAACGTAGGCTAATTTCCCCAATAGTGGACCTCTGAGATCCGTCGAAAGCTTTGACGTTGATGGCCCCATCCTTGATTTCATGCAGCCCTTTTCCCAATGTTCTGAGTGTTACCAGAGGACAAATGTTGAGACTGGACCCCCCATCGACCAGGATCCGGGTGATAAAATAATCTTCGCACTGCACAGTGATGTGCAATGCCTTGTTATGACTCAATCCTTCCGGTGGCAGCTCATCCTCGTGAAAGGTGATTTTATGACTCTCCAACACTTGGCCCACCATGTTTGCCATTTCTCCTCCAGTGATGTTGCTTGGTACATATGCCTCACTCAATACCTTCAACAAGGCATTCTTGTGTGCATCAGAACTTTGTAATAAAGCCAAGATAGAAATTTGTGCCGGTGTTTTGTTCAGCTGGTCAATGACCGAGTATTCCTTGGCTTGTATCTTTCTCCAGAGATCACCGGGTCCAGTTTCAATGATGGCTTGTCGGCCAGAGGTCTGCTTACTCGACTCAGCTAAGTGTTCTGGGGTATAAACCCTGCCGGTTCTTGTCATACCTTGTGCTGCAACTGTTTCTCCGAACTTGGCTTTTCCTTTCCTTCTTGCCTCGGCTGTGTAGTCCCACGGTATAGCTTTTGTGTGGAACGGTGTTACGGCTGTCATTGCTACTGGAATAGGCACCCTTGCCTTGGAAGGTAATACAGCAACTTCAAAGGGCTCAGGCGCCTTTGGGGACCCAAACTCGACCTCGATTGGTGTTGGCGTCTTTGCGGAGGCTGGTGCTTCAAACTCAAGCGGTATGGACATGTTCACCTCAGCATCTTCAGAAGGCTGAATTTGGACTACAATCGGGTTAAGAGTGACTGTTGGTTTCTTTGGATCGTCACCTTCCGTGATCAAACCGATTGATCCTTTGGGATCCCAATCATCTTCTATTTCAATCATATGAACACTTCCACCCTTGTGGTCTGGTAGAGGGTTGTTGCGGACGTTCGGAGCAGGCTCCTTTGCCACGATAATCTTGTTATCAATTAAAGCCTGGATCTTGTCCTTCAGGGAGCGGCACTCATCAATAGTGTGTCCCTTCATGCCAGAATGGTATGCACAGGTTTTGTTTGGGTTAATCCACTGGGAAGGGTTTTCAGGAATTATGGCAGGGACAGGGGTGACATAACCAGCGGCTTTGAGTCTTTCGTACAGTTGGTCGATTGGCTCGGCAATGGCAGTGTATTGTTTGGGAGGTCTGCGGTCAAAATTTGGTCGGGGTCTAGGAAAGTTTTGGCGAGTAGGAGGTGATTGATAGTGGGATGGTTGAGTGTTGTAGGCTTGGTAGACTTGTGCGGGTTGGGAATATTTGGGTGAAGTGGGTTGGTATGTGGGAGGTGGAGGTGATTGATAGGTAGGTGGTGGAGCTTGGTAGGAAGGTGCGGGGTAATTTGAGGTAGGTTGATATGTAAGAGGGGGTATTGGGTAGGTTTGGTATTTGATTGGGGATTTTGTTCTCTGTGCAACCATCACGGCACTCACATCCCTTTTCTTGGACGTGCCACCAGACTGTAGAGCCTTGTTGGTAGCCTGTAATGCTTCAAAGTTAGTGACCATACCACTTTTAATACCTTCCTCGATCCTCTCCCCTAGCTCGATGATGTCGGAGAATTTCTGGCCTTCAATCAGCATCAACCTTTCGTAGTACTGTGGGTCTTGAGCCCGGACGAAAAACCTGTTCATTTGTTCTTCTTCTAAAGCCGTCCTGACCTTAGTAGCTTCTGATCTCCAACGAGTGGCATACTCTCGGAATGTTTCCGTGGGTTTCTTTTTTAAGTTCTGGATGTAGAGGCGCATTTTTCGTGTTGAATCTGAACCTGTCCATGAAGTCGGACGCCATACTTACCCAGTTTGACCACTTCTTCGGGTCTTGGCTAATGTACCAAGACAGCGCATCCCCTTTCAGACTTCTCATAAAGAGCTTCATGCGAACCTTTTCATCCTTTCCTACTCCGACCATCTTGTCGCAGTATGTCCTCAAATGAACTCTGGGATCCCTGGTGCCATTAAACATTTCGAACTTGGGAGGTTTGTACCCCTCGGGCAGTTCGACATCTGGTTGAATGCAAAGGTCTTCATAATTTAGTCCCTCGATCCCCTTGCTTCCTTCAACACCCCGAACTCGGCTAGTTAGTTTCTTGAGTTCTGCGACCAGATTCTTGATAAGAGAGTCTTTGTCATCAGACTCAGGTGCGCTTGAGGTGGGCTGAATGGGGTGTGGTATGGTTTCCACATAGATGGGGGTGTTGTGGTGATGATCATTTATGGAGTTCAGTGGTTCGGGAATGAGCAGTGGGGTGTTGCTTGAAGTGTAGCATGTGTTGCAGTGGTGATGGGGAGTGGATTGGTTTTGTGGCTTCGGGATGTTTTGAGGAGGTATGGGATTTTGAGTGTTGGGGAGGCCGATATCCGGGGTAGTGAGGGAAAATGACAAGCTTGCTAAGTTCCGAACTTGGTCCAATTCTTCCTGAAATTTTAATAACTTCTGTTCGAGCTGGGAGGCACTTTCCTTGGAAACCTGAATACTTTGAGAAGTCTCTACCCTTTCAACTGAGCTTTCCTTTCCGATGTTGCTCAAATCTTCCATCTTTCCTTTGTTCTTGTTTCTAATAGGACTCGGATGAGGAGGAGGAGGAGGCGGAGGACCCTTGGATCTTGTGGAATATGATGACGATGCCAGAGTGCACGAACTAACCTTTGGGGAGGGGAATAAGCAAAAGTAAAAACAAAAGGTAACAAGTCAGTAGGGATCGTGAGAAGAAAACGTTGCAATATTTAAACACATAGTGTAAGAATATAAATCGTGTCCTAAATTGGGAGCCTCATTGTGCCCGAGGTAGGCCTAGCGACAAGTAAATTTGGACAACTTAGAATGCTAAATGCCTCATTTCATTGATAAAAATAAGACGAATCCCAAAACGACACTAAATAACAGGAAATAAAGATGTCACTAGTGGCCATAGGCCTTATTATATTTTATAAAGCAGAAATGAAAACTCCTATCTACTTGATCCCAGAAAGACCTTCCCCAGATTCGGCATTGTTGGCTCCTTCGTACAGTTCTCCCAGCTCACGCAATCCTAGCAACAAGTAGGCCCTCGCCAGATGTCCGCCTTCATTTCCCTCAGCAACCCAGCAATCTTCAACCCTCTTCAGGAACTTCTTTTCCAGCTTCACTATGCCCCGCTCCAAACAGATCAGCCGTTTGTTGGCGCTGACAGCCATATCTTTCCATTCTCCAATTAGCTTCTGATTGGCTTCTTGTATTTCGCGGTGCTCATTTTCACTTTCCCGCATCCTCTTGCGCAATTGGTTGTACTTAGCCTGTACTTCGGCTTTTTCGTCGATGACCCTGTGACCTCGGACAAGCCCGGGTTGTCCTAACCCACTATGATCATCCTCCAACCAGCCTGGATAGTATGGAGTATAAACAGCGTGGTACCTGTCTGTTCTATGGAATCCTTTCCCAGGATGATTTTGCAGTGCCACCCATGCTGAGCTTGACACTTGTACGGACTATCGTCAGCCTGGAAGTCAGCCCGGAAATGACTCATCTTGTCGACCCTTGGTATAACCTGCTTCCTGCCTGCCTGTCTCATAACCCGGACAGGGACATATGGGTAGGTCCCTCTTAAACCGATCAGTATCAGAAATGGAGTATCCCTAGACCGTATGATGAATTCTTCAGTGGGGAACCACTCGAACATCCATTGCACCCGGTCTTCAGTAAGATTGTCGTAGAGCTCGACCCACTCTCTAGCATTATCTGGTTGGGCGAACATGTTGGGCATATAATTCATCCGCTTTGGGTGATGAAAAGCGATATGATCATCCCAGTCTCTATGATGGATTTCCTGCTGGTACTCACCCCTTTGGAGGTGCTCCATAAGCCATAGTTGGAGTAGCAAATTACATCCCTCGAAATGTTTGGCCCCTTGTTGACATCTTTCTAGGGCTCGGTATATTTCTGCAACTATCATTGGCACAAGGCTGAATGGCTGCCCGTTAATTCCTTCCATCAAAGTCTTGGTGACCAAGTGACTTGATTTCTAATTGATTCTCTATCAGTAAAGAAGGAAAGTTCAGCGGGAATAATCTCATCAACAGTGGGTTCACGAAGTGGTTCACTAGAATCCCTACTTCTAACAGAAGATCTATGTGAAGATGAAGCCCTAGTTCTAGAAGACGACGGGGTAGTGGTACTGGGTTGAGAAGAAAAACCACGGATAGAAACAGATCCTAAACTACGTAACCTGCAACCTCTTCTACTTCTGGTAGGAGCAGATGAAGGGGGAAGTTCATCCACTATAACAACTTTACGAGGATCAGGATTTGAAGAAGACATAGTTGTATGAGAAAGTAAAACGTGATAAAGAACGAGAACTATAGAAAGTTCTTCGTAAAAAACAAAGGAAAATGAGGTATTTATATGAAGAAGCAACTGTCATGTAAACGGGGTCATGATGGAAACATCATGATGAAACAGTCACTTCATGACTAATGCAGCCACAAAAAGCCCTAGAAATCGCTGAAGAGTCGCAGACCTAATTAACGAAGGCCACGTGGCACGCACATTAAATGGAAGTGACATACGTTGCGTTGGTTCTGGAAAAGACGTTATGATACATGGGAAACGGCGAAAAAATTCCCGCCATAAATACATACCACTTCCAAAATAGTCAATTGTAGAATACTCGGCAAGTGGGGGGACTATCTGTATTGGTAAAAATAAATATTACACGTGGATTTATATGAGTGGCTGATATGACAAGACACGTGGATCAGTAAGAAAATGACAACTGGAGAAATGTGTTAAAAGAGGCACGAGTCGCAATAGATACGAGCAAATCACCCACGAGAGGAGAAGATATGGTTGCTCAAGTTTAAATGGTTACATGAAGAGGTACCAGCGGAATGAATCAAGACATTAAAAAGGAAAGATTCATGAATCATCAATTAATGAGCATGAATGATCTCGAACGTTACAGAATCTTCATGAACAGTTACGATTACCAATTATAACGTCTCATTAATGCTCGTAATGATTCGGTCATAAAAGAGGAAAGACGTTGTACCTATAGACTCCTATATAAGGGAAAGAGATATTATTTGTACAGACACGTTCTGATTATTGTTGGAATACAATTACTTTCTTTTGCTTACTATTGGCTACTTTTGCTATCTCATATTCTAATATCCTTTCTTATCACTAAGTAAATAAAGAATTTCTTGATTATCAGTAGCCCGAGTACTTAAAATAAGCTTTGACCGAATTACACAATTTTTGGTTAAACATTACCGAGGTCAAGTAAAGAATGTACGGAAGTAATGGTAGAATAAGTTTAGAATAGAAGTTGTACTTTTTAGGGTTTCTTAGAAATATCCCTTATAACTAGGATGAGATAAAGAACAAAAAGGGGATCTTCACTTTAGGGATAAGAACACATTGTAAAGGTTGACTACAGAGAATATACAAATCTTGTCTTGTCCACTGATTCTATTATTCAACATATATCTTTTACTCACAAGATCCAAGGATCACTTGTCCACCTTCATTTTATATTGTCCCCACGTTGTTGTCAGGAAGGAGAATCATACAAGTCATCTAACATTTGGGTGACAAGTTCCTTCTTATTACATTTATTGCCATTATCTACATTCATTGCAGGCCTCCTTTATTGCATTCATTGACAACCATTGAGCACTCTTAATCTGTATTCAATATTATCGGACATGGTCCTACATCGTTATTACATTAAGTCTTCAGATCTAGTAGTTATTATATTTAACTAGGATTCACCCCCTATTTTCTTATTAATTCGTTTTAAGAAAAGGTTTAACAGTTTTTTGGTAAAACAATTTGGCGCCGTCTGTGGGAGTTTCTAGTTAAAATTTTAGTTTCTTCTAGATTAAAAAAACACGACAACAACCATCTTTTTCTCGTTTGCACGAACTAACATTGGCAGGAAAAGGAGATGAAAGACTGAAAGCAGTAGTGGGCATCACTGCCAACCTCTTGAACACCATCAACGAGGTTGACAGAGAAGACGAGGACAATGTGACGTCGAGTGCTACACAAGGGCGGAGTGACTCACCTTTCCCTTATGGAAGTGTAACCGCTTCACGCGAAAGGGGAGGCTCCACGTCCACAACTAAGGAAGCGCCACCAACAGTGAAAAAACTACTGGAGGTGCGGTTGACAAGTACTCTAAACAGCATACTTGACAAACCTGTTCAAGGAGCGAATAGAAGCGTCGCACAAACGGATACCACATCAACCGCCAACGAGCAACCTGCTCCCGCTCCTCTCTCAACAGGTAACACTCACAACGTTGTTGATGCAGGTAACGATACACTTGCGGCTATTCTAAAGAAAATGAAGAAATGGAGAATAAGCGCTCCGCGACCAAATGAGGGGGCATCAAGAAAGGGTTGATAAGATACTGGGCACCCCGAAATCGCTTCCAAAATGGGACATTGGCCGGTTCATCGAACAACTGTACAACGAGGAGGCAGCCCCATATTCCATACCCAAGACCTTCAAAATGCCACCATATTTGAAGATATAAGATGGCACAACAGACCCCGAAGATCACATAATTTATTACGTCATAGCAGAAAAAGGCAACGACCTCTCAAAAGAGCAGGTACCATCAGTGTTGCTGAAGAAGTTCGACAAAACCCTAACAGGGGGAGCCTTAACCTGGTACTCACAATTACCAGCACGTTCAATAACAACGTTCGAGGAAATGGCTGACAAGTTCGTCACCGCCACACCGGGGCTAAGAAGGCGGAGGCCAGGGTGAATGATATATTTGCCGTCAGACAATCGCCTGGCGAGGGACTCAGGGACTTCCTCACCCGGTTCAATAGAGTAAGTATGAGCTTGCCAAACGTATCAGAAGGGATGGCGGTGGCAGCTTGCCAAAATGGGTTGAACAGGAATGGGTCGAGGGCGACCAGAAAGTTGTTAAGCAGACTCATGAAATACCCTCCCACCACTTGGGAAGAAATTCACAACGCCTATTGCGCCGAGGTGAGAGCAGATGAGGACGACCTCAACCGTAAAACCCAACGGCTAACGTCAGTCCAAATGGAGTCGAGGAAAGACCGCCGTAATGACGGGCGAAGAGACCATTCAGGTCCACACCTCAACCGGGATAGGCACCAACCATATGTCAGAACGGCCATCCCACCATCTCCTCTCCATATAAAAGGGTCGTCCAGTCCACATACAGGGACTCAGCGAAACAAAAGAGGTATGCCTCCACTCTCATCTGCTCATAATTTTTGTGTTTCCCCTTCAGAAATAGTGTGCGCACTAGAGAAGCTCGGCTCAAAGGTGAAGTGGCCACAAAAGATGAAGTCCGACCCAAGTACTAGAAAGTCGAACGCCCTCTATGAATTTCATCAGGAGTGGGGTCACAAGGCCGAAGACAGCTTAGCCCTACGGCAAGAAGTGGTGAACATGCTTCACCAAGGACACCTAAGGGAGCTGATGAGCGACCGAGGAAGAGCCAACTTTGGCCGCGGACGAGAACAACACCAAGGCCCTCCAAAGTTACCCTGCCGCGCTCGCACCATCCAAATGCTCATCGGCGGAGGCGACGAAGCGGCAATCAATCATGTGAAGTTCACCACCACACATAAACTGAAGCGGTCCATCACCCATGAACGGTATGATGATCTCAAAGACAGTATCATCTTCGATAAGTCAGATACCCACGGTTTGACATTTCCTCACTTCGATGCTCTTGTCATTATTTTATGTATTTCAATTACCTATTCCACTTGATGAGCTTAGAGCGATGAAAAAGCATTTTCGGGAGAAGGGTAATGGAGACCAGGAAAGAGGGAAGTGTGAGTCAGCCTTAAGGCATGGAATCGACATTCTCGTTAGCTTTATTAGTTGAGGTAAGGTATAAGATAAGGCCTGCAAGTTTGCTCCATGAAGTATTGGCCTCTTAGTTTAAGCTCCTGGATGATATAATCCATCTAATCAAAAACAAGGAAGGATAGACAGTCCAACAGGTGTATAAGCATGAAGTGATGATGAAGTAAGCATGGCTTTGTTTGCGTGCCTCTGGAATTCTGAAATCCTCTTCTAGGTGTGAGCATGTGTTTTTTGCCCTATATGAGTTACTCCCAGAAATTCTAACAAAATGATTTTTTTTTCATTATTTGCAATTTTGTGGATTTTTTGTGACATTTTATGTTAATTGTTTGCATTTTGTTTGAGCATTTTAATTAGTGAAAAATACAAAAATACTTGGCTTTTGCATATAGGATTTAGTTTTAAATTTTTAGGATTAATTAGTAGTTAAGTTACAAAAATAAGAGAAAATAAGAAAATAGCCCTTTTGCATTGTTTTACCTTTAGTTTTTGATTTTTCCTTAAAGTTTTCTTTTTAAACTAGGATTTGTTTATTTTTTGAGAATTAATTAGTTTAATTTTAGAGTTAAATCAGGTCTTGTGTATTCTTAATTTTGTACTTAATAAAATCTAAAAAATTGAATAAGAAAAAGGAAGAAAAGAAGAAAAACAAATAAAGAAATTGAGAATTTAAAAGATTAAAAAGGCTGTATTGTGTAACTTGGGCCAATTCTAATGTCAGCCCAAACAAATCCATCCCCAAACCCATGCCAAGTCCAAGCCCAAAACCCATCCGATCCGGTCCAGCACCATTGTAATCGAAACGGCGTCGTTTTAATAAATATCAATCCTGGTCGTCGAGGATCTTTGATCCTACGGTCAGGAACTAGTGTAATTTTAGTATAAAACGGTCGGATAAGCTCCCCCTACCCCTCAATCGTCTCCCAGTTGCTCCCTGTAACGCCGGCGTAATGCCTCCCCCGCTCCACCGTCCTCCGCCGTCCGCCGCCGGCCGGAAATCGCCTCCGCCGGCGGCGAGCCTCCAAACTCGCCCAAATTTACACCCCTACACCATCTCAACCTCCTCATTACAGATCCACAATTGGTTTCTTTCAAATCCCAACCAAAACCTTCAAATAATTCAAACCCTAGCGCCGCCTCCGCCGTACACGGCAGCGCCACCACCCAATCCCTACCCAAATTTACACTGTAGACTCACCCCCACCCACACATCATGAATCTACATCCCTCTCTCTTCAAATATCCCCCAAACTTCTCGAATATAGGATTTAAAATCTGGAACTTGAGTGGGTTTATTTTCTTCTCCGTTTTGGGCACAATTTCACCATAAGCTGATATTATTTGACTGCTCTTGACAAGAATGGTTGATTGATATCATCTCGTGGTCGAAATTGGAAAGGCAGTTGTGTCCGAGTTCAAAATTGGTAAGTTTCCTAGTTTTGTTTTTCGTTTCATTTGATATTTGAATTGTCTTCTATTTTTAAACTAGTTTTAATTCCAGTTTTCTGTTTCTTGTTAGTTCATTCATGCCTGTTTTTGATATGCCTTGATCTCGTTTGCTCAGTTTTAGATTTTCTTTGTAGTTTGGTGTTTTTCCCTTCTTTTGATCATATGGATTGTTATAGTGTAGATGATTCTGTTTTGTTGATTGATTGATGATTATCAGTAGCAGTCTTTAATTCTGAGTTTGGTTATTAATTTTAGCTTGAAATATGTTTAGTTGGATTGTTAGTTCAACTTTGGGGGCCTGATTGACAATTAGGCTGTTGTTTGATTTTAGCTGAATTGATTTTGTTAATTGACCATGACTTAGTCAAAGGGTTAGGTTAGTTTTGACCTAGGTAGGTAATTTCAGGGGTANAATTTTGGGCCAATTTTTTGAACCCAACCCAAATTTGCCTCAAAACCCATGCAAAAATGGCCCAAACGACCCACAGATCCGGTCCAGCATCCCAAAATTCGAAACGACGTCGTTTTGAATTAATGAAGGCCAATTAAATATAAGCCATCCATTCACTTTAATCCAACGGCTCATAATTGATCTTGATTTTAAATAAAACTGTCCAGAAATTTGAGAAACCCTAGAGACAATTCCCCCTTCCTCGTACCTCCTATGCACCCCCGGCTCCGCCTCACGCCGCCGCCGGAAATCGCCTCATGGCGGCGGCCGATCTCCAAACCCATCCAAATTTACACCCTTGAGTCTCCTTCTCCTCCTCTTTCCAACCCCCAAAACGATTTCCTTCAATTCTTAGCCCATCTTCCCAAATATCCGGAAACAGTGGCGTCGCCTCCGCCCCCACAGCGGCGCCACCATCAAACGACTCCAATTATACACCACATGTTCTCCCCAAGGCCCTCTTTCCGAATCCCTGGCCAGCTTCGTTCGAACCCTCTTGCATGACCTCGAATCTCAAATCAAAATCCGGCTTAAAACCCTAAAGTACTCCAAATCTCATCAAATCGACATCACATGATCTCCTCACTCCCCTCATGATGAATCCACCGTCAGTGATGTTCGAATCTTACCAGAATCGGTCGAATTTTAAATCTAAGAGGAGGCAGAACCCTAGGACTTCATAGGTGAGTTTCTCCTTGTTCTTCTTTATTAGTTTCTCTTTCATGACTGATTCCTGTTATCCATGATTTTTATTCATATTCATTGATTTTGTTTAGCTTTATTCATGGTTTTATTCATTTTTTTTTATTTTTTGATTCTGTTTCCCTTTTCTTAATAATTAATAATTCTGTTCGTGGTCTCTTTTTGGTTAATAATTCTGATAAGTTAATCTTGTGTTAGTTCCTTTTTCCTTTAATTGGTTAATTTAGTTTAGTATAATGAGAGTTAGTTAATCTATGACCCAAACTGTTATTTTTGATTTTGCTTGTTAACTTTGTTCCATTGATAGTCAGTAGGAATATGGATTAGAAGTAATTTTCAGTCTTGTTTAACATTTGAAAATCCACTCCTAGAGTTTTTGAAACTGCTTGGTTATAGCTGTACTAGGTAGTAATTTCAGTATAAGTTCAGGGTAGTTTGGGTACTTAGAATTGGATAGAAATGCCGTAGGTTAAGCTAGAATCGTCTAGAATCTTCTAGAATAGGGCCTTAGTTATAATTTCAGGAACTCAATGCAGTAACTTGAGAAACAAGTCAAGAAATTAGGGACTAATGAATAAAAACTGAAAAATAAAAGAGGGACTAGGGAGTAAAGTCGAAAATCTAAAAGAGCCTTGGGCTTTTCCTATAAAAGGCGTGCCTAGTGCCTTGATTCACAAGTTTGAGCACCTGAAAAATTCCCAAAGGTTTCAACAATCTGAAAATTCCCCAAAATATCCAGCTTCTAAGTTTCCCCCCAAAAACAATTTCTGCAAATCTGAGCCTCCAAATTTGAATTTCAAATCCAAAGAAGTTCAAAATCTGAACTCTTATAGTTCAAAATTTCTCTTAGATCTTAATTCCTTTAAAAAAAACCGAAAAAAGGAAAATACAGCAGAAAACTCAAAAAAAAAAATATTGTTCTGTTGAGATTTTGGTTTTAATTTCAAGTTGTAGTGGTTGTTTGCATCTTCTAGTTTAAGATCCGATTGCTGAAGTTTTCTGAGTGTTCTTGGGTTCCATTGCAAGTCGTTTTGGGTGTATTCAAGCTATTTTGGGTGATTTGTTGTGTGGAATTGGTCCTGGGACAATCAATTTGCTGCTGTGACCTGCTGTTTGCTCCTGTGAATTGTTTGAACTGCTGCTGACATGTTTTTCTCCTTTACTTCATTATACTCCAGGTACACATTCAAATCCACTTTGATGTAGCTCCGAGTTGCTCTGGAATAAAAGTGCTCGCATCCTTGCCTTGAGCTGTGTTTATTTGAACTGTTATACATTGATAGTTAAATAGGTATTAGATGTAGTTGTCTAATATAGTTTAATGTTGATTTGTATGTACATTCAAGTTAAATAGAGGCCTGGACTGTACATGGACTGTATAACTGAACTGTGTAAATTCGGTTGGTTAGTTTGTGATCATACTGCTCATCTAGTATAGTTTTAGTATCATTTGAAGATTGATACCTTGTTAATAGACAGTAGAATCCAGAATCAGGCACGAAATAATGATCTAACACCAGTATATGCATTGAAACACGTTACATGATCTGGTAATAGCTTCTGAAAATAGGTTTAATGGTTATCTATGCCAATTATTAAGATTAAACAGTTTCAGCTTCTTAAAATGATTCGATGCTTTACAGATTATGAAGTTACTTGTTTTTCATCAGCCTGGGAATATTGTGTTTGGTAGTTGGTTTATGTAATTTCACTTCCTTATGTGACGACCCGACCCGTCGTCACGTGAGTTACCGCCCCATTTTCCCCATGTTATGCTTCTTCATGTTTCATTATCAGTATTTTGATGTGTTAGAGTGGGTTTGGAATGGTTTTGATAAGAAATGAGACACTTAGTCTCTTTTAAGAAGGCTTAAGTTGGAAAAGTCAACCGGATGTTGACTTTTGTATTAGAGGGCTCAGATTTGAATTCCGATGATTTGGTTAGCTTCGGGGGATGATTTCTGACTTAGGAGTGCGATCGGAATTGATTTTGGAGGTTCGGTGTATAATTAGGCTTGAATTGGCGAAGTTAGTATTTTGGCGAATTCCGGTTGGTAGGTGAGATTTTGATCCGGGGGTCGGAATGAGATTCCGAGAGTTTCTGTAGCTTCGTTAGGTGATGTTGGATGTGTGTGCAAAATTTCAGGTCATTCGGAGGTGTTTTGGTTGGGTTTCTGATCGAATGCGTGTTTCAGAAGTTTTAGAAGAACTTAGGCTTGAATTCGATGAGAAATGATGGTTTTAGTGTTGTTTGAGGTGTTTTAATGATTGGAGCAAGTTTGAATAAGGTATTGGATCATGTTTGTACTTTTGGTTGAGGTCCCGAGGGCCTCGGGGTGATTTCGGATGGCTAACGGGAAGTGTTGAACTTAGGAGATTGCAGAACCTGTGCTGCTTCTGGTATTTTCGCTCCTGCGGAAATGGGACCGCAGAAGCGGTACTGCAGAAGCGAGTCAAGAACCGCAGAAGCGACAGGCATCGCAGGTGCGTAGATGCTGACCGCATCTGCGGAGTCGCGGATGCGACAGTAGGACCGCAGATGCGGAATTTTGGAAGGCTAAAGGAAACCGCACCTGCGTAAAAGGAATCGCAGATGCGAGACCGTAGAAGCGGTCTAGTAACCGCAGAAGCGGTCTTGTACACAGAAGCGGCTCCCCATCGCAAAAGCGGAAGTCGCAGATGCGGAAATAACTGGTCAGAAAGGGTTTTAATTCCCTTCGCGAAATATTTACAGAACACATATTTTNATTAAAAACTGGACTGCTTTGGACTGTTTGGACAGGAATACTTTGGATTTTGTATGTGTTTAGCCTTTGTGGCATATGCTGGAATTACGTTTGATGAAGTTTTGCACATAATTAATTCGGTGTTCAAGTTTGAAATCATATTAGTATAGGTGTTGGATTAATATTCTGTTTAAATTCCTAGGTAAAAAGCAAATGAATACGTTTTCTTAGACATATACATTCCAGGTATAAGTGTAAAAAATGAGACTCAAAGTCAGCTTATAAGGTTTAAAATCAGATTGTTAATGGTTTTTACATGTTTCAGTGGGTCTTACTCCATTTAATTGCTGTATGTATTGAATTGGCAAATTGATCTGTTTCAGTTCTAAAAAATAATCCCCTATGACTATAGTATAGAAGTCAGGAAAAGAAACTAAAAATTCAAGTGTTAAGCTGTGTGTCCAACTGGAATCGAATCTGAAATTTACAATGCCTATTGAATTGAATTTGCTTGCTGGGATAATTTGAACCATGGGATTTGAAAAAGTCATAACTGGACTCTGCTCCCTTGGTCACACTGGGCTCAAACGTAAAGCCCAGATAATTGCAATCCGCTTCATAGCTGAATACAGACTCCTTGAGTCCAGTTCAGTCTCAATTTGGGTCCCTGAACAGGCCCACGATCTGATGGACCCTCATCCAGACTCTATTAAAATTCATTATTTTGGAATTGGTTTAAGAGCTTAATTCATAGCTTGACATAAAATCGATTTGGGCCTCTCGAGCTAGGTAGCACATTTGAACTAAGGGGATTTTCCTCTTGTTTAGATGTGGACTTGAGTTTGAAGGCCCGGATTCCTTGACTAATTAATTAGGTCCTATTAGAGACAAATTCAATAGAAAATAATAGTTTGCTCTAGGATGGCCTTTAAAAATAAAACGAGGTGTGCTACGCCAAATGAAACCCATAAATCGCGTGACCCTCTTTAAACGCTTATATTAAAATACTTAGAATTCGGGACGCGCCGTTTAGCGAATTTCACGGCCTCCCGCAAAGATAATAACACGTTAGTCGCTTTAGGCGCGATTTTTTTAATAATTTTACCTTCCTAAATACGGGTGTGCATTTCATGCGACCCAAATCCAAATCCGAAAACGTTGAATAAAATGTGTCGAGGATCCGGGTGCATTTCATGTGACGTGATCCGGAAACATATTTTAAAGGACGTTCAACTTCTTAAAAAACTTTCAATTAAAAGCGGTAAATAATTTTTAAAATTTCACTATTGGATGACATGTATTAAAATCAAATTTTTAGCCAAATATAACAGTTAGACCGTGCTAGAACCACGGAACTCGGGAGTGCCTAACCCCTTCTCCCGGGTTAACAGAATTCCTTACCTGGATTTCTGGTTCGCGACTGTTAAACAGAGTCAAACCCTTTCCTCGATTCGGGATTCAAACCGGTGACTTGGGACACCATAAATCTCCCAAGTGGCGACTCTGAATCTTAAATAAAACGAATCCCGTTTTGATTGTCCTTTAATTGGAAAAAACTCCCTTTATTATACCCTTCACGGGGTGTAGTAAGGTAAAAAGGAGGTGTGACAGCTCTGGCGACTCTGCTGGGGACAAGAACCCAGAACTTTTGGTTCAGGGTTCAGAATTCGAGCTCAGTTAAATTGTTATATTTGGCTTTATCTGATTTTCCTACATGTTGCATGCCTTATGTGCTAAATGTTTTGCCGTTTTGATATTTGTTGAATTGTATATATAAACTGTTACGAATCCCTTCCTCTCTCTGAGTCTTCTACATCATGGAGAAGGGTGCACTTCGTGTAACTTCTCTTCTGTTTAGAGTCTTTATCCATTTAGAACGAGGTTTGGATAAGTTGCTAAGCCGGCGGAGCTTCTGTATCCCCGGTACGCTGCCTCCCCCTCGGCCCGAGTTGTCCGCTCGGGTAAGCCAGGTCTAGACCAATAAACCTAGGGTTTAAACCTAGAAGAACAAAACCTCATGCCGGATCCCTAGTAGGAACGCTTGTTTGCATCATGTGCATTTGACTTAGGGGACTCAACACAGGGGTTGGGTCCGTCTAGGACAGGTGTACCCAAAATAACAGACCATCTTGATGCATCCTATGTGCTACATGTTGCATTTATTCAAGGGTAACAGGGTCATTTGGCCGACCAGGGATAGCTGAGGGCAAATGAAAAAACAGGAAAAAGAAAAACAAAAAAAAACAAAAAAAGAAGAAAAAGAAAAAAAAGAGAGAGCTAAAAAATTCAAAAAAAAGAGAGATTTTGCACTTTTTCATCATTTTCCGAAAAGCAAAAATCAAAAAAAAAAAAAAGGGGGAAAAAGAAAATCCAAAAAGATTTTGCATGTTTTATCCTTTTTCAAGAAAAGAAAAAAAATATATTGTTTTCTCTAAAATTAGTTGTTTTTAAATTCTCGCACGTGTCCAATCTGCCCGAACTACGCATACCTGATTCTCGTCTTTCGGGGCGTGATACGTAGGCAACCCACGTAGGGTCGGTCTTCCTAGTAAGCTTAGGTTCTTGGCTTTGTGGGGTCTTAGCCAAATTTTACACTTCTGGCCACCTTTTGGCTAAATAAATCATTTTGCAAAAATAATCGCAACCATGTCTTGCATGTGTCTAATAGGGAATGTTATTGTCTCACATAGTGTCGGTTTAAGTTTTCTCATACAGGTATGAATTTACTAACCGGAGGTTGAGCATGACAAATACCCCAGGACCGCTGCATTCAGGAGTTGCTTAAGGAGATCTATTTTTATTTTTATTTCTATTTCTTTTTATGTCGTCTTTTACTTTCTAAATTTTGTACAGTAATTGTATATTTGACAAGGTGTGGTGTAATTCAAAAATCCAAAAAAAAGGGAAATGTTGCATTTTAGATTCCCGTCATAAGTTTTCCTTAAGAATGCTAATTCCAGAAAATGAAAATTTTGAGGTTGTTTTTCCTTTAGGCAAGTAATATCTAGGACTTAAAATAAATTGTTTTATGTTTCCTTTGGTATATTAGGACCAAAATTCAAAAAAAAAGAGAATTTTCTTTTAGTACTTCTTTAAAAGCTTTCTTTAAGGTGTTAATTCCAAAACCCAAAAAGATTTCCTTTTGAGGTGTTTCCTTGGAAAATTAGTGAAAACTGAAAAAAAAAAGAAAAGGAAAAGAATCAAAAAATATTTTTCTCTTCTAGGATTTTCCTTAATAGAGTATTTGTTTCGAAAGAAAAAGGGAAAAGAAACATGCCCGTTAAGCTTGAGTTTGGAATAGGGTATAGGACATTAAGTCTAGAAAACTCAAATTCTTTTATTTCTCCTTTCTCATTAGAGTAGTCAGAAAAGAAAAAAGAAAAAAATGTCAGTTTTTCGATCTTCCAGAACTACGCAAAGATCTGATGCATGCGGGGTCATGATACGTAGGCAACCTACATAGGGTTCGATCGAATCATTTTTTATTATTATTAAAAGAGAAAAAGAAAATCAAGGAAAATAAAAGAGAGAAGAAAGAAAACAAGAGAATGATATTGCGGGACATGAGGTGAAAGAAAAGAGCGATAATTAGAAGAAAGAGGGGGAAAGAAATGAAAAATCAAGTGGTGTTAGAAATGAAAACGAAGAAGGAAATCGAACAGGAAGAGCGAAATTGGGATGATGCCAAATGACCTCGTTACCCTCGAAGCCGTTCTAGAACTGTTAACTGTGACTAGGGGCATTGCACGCAATGTGATATTTCTATCTGATAAATGCTCTAATGCTAACATGCTGGCTTCGTTTTGCTCCTTTTTGTTACTTTCATTGTTATCATAACAGAGGGTGGTTAGTTTGTGGCACTTTGGTGATTCGTCCATCCAGCACCAGAAAGCACAAGGCGGTCATGGCTAACAAAGAAACAGACACTGGGATTGTAGACCCACGAAAGGAGTTTGTGGAGTCGAAGTCTGAATTGAAAGAGGAGGTCCAAAAGATGAAACAACAGATGGCAGACATGTATCAGTCTTGGATCAGGGGGCATCCCCCACCTTCATTCCCTGCAACTGTCTCACCGCTATCCCAAATCCAGATTCCCATAGCTGCTGATATCACCCCACAACCTTTTCATACTTTATACGCCAAAACCACCTCATATATCGCTCCTTTGGCCACTCATGCTCCTGCAGCTCCCCCACCAGCTATTTTTCCTCAATCCTCTAACGAGACTGTGTTCAAAGTCCCCGACGCCCAACACTATGCTCCAGAATCAACTTTTAAAGTCTCGGATCCGTACTCTCATGCTCCTCCTTTTGAGGCTCCTGCTGAAATAGAGAAGCCTCCCAGGGACCCTGAGCAGGAGGAGATGATTCGAAAGGTTAAGAGCTTGGAGCAGTCATTCAGAAATATGCAGGGTCTCGAGGGTCAAGTAAGTGTGGCATACAAGGATTTGTGCTTATTTCCTGATGTCCAGTTACCAGCGGGATTCAAGTTACCCAAGTTTGATTTATATGACGGACACGGTGATCCGGTGGCACATCTAAGGGGGTTCTGCAGCAAAATGAGAGGAGTTGGGGGAAGAGACGAGCTATTGATGGCATATTTCAGTCAAAGTCTAAGTGGTGCGGCTTTGGAATGGTACACTCGACAGGATCATGCTCGATGGTATACTTGGGACGATCTGGCCCAGGCATTTGCCTGTCACTTTCAGTATAATGTCGAAATTGTCCCAGACCGTTTGTCGCTGACAAAAGTTGAGAAAAAGCCCGGGGAAAGCTTCAGAGAGTATGATTTCCGGTGGAGAGAGCAAGCGGCAAGAGTCGATCCTCCAATGAAGAAAGCGAGATGGTTGATTACTTCTTGCAGGCTTTGGAGCCCACCTACTATGGTCACTTGGTGTCAGCAGTGGGGAAATCTTTCAATGAAGTAGTGAAAATGGGAAGTATGGTGGAGGAGGGGCTTAAATCCAACAAAATCATGAGCTACTCGGCAATCAAGGCAACTACCCAGGCTAGCCAGAGCGACACTGGAGGGGTATTGGGAAAGAAAAAGAAATAAGATGTTGCAGTAGTTGAATCAAGAGTTTGGTCCAGGGGCCCATCACCATATTACAACCAACCTCGACCCTATCCCCAAGCCTACCCCCACACTCCATATAGCCCAAGCCCACCACAGCACTATTACCCACCCCCTGATCCCCACTTCTCTGTCCACCATGCCCAAACATACAACATCCTACCCACGCGCAATGGCGCGCACTCACCCCACAAAATGCTTACCCAACTCAAAGCACCTACCCACCTCCAAGAGCCTACAAGAATCCCCCTGGAGCAGGTTTTCGGGCCAGCCAAAATTTCAAGCAAGAGAAGGCACAGAAGCATAAAACTTTCACCCCCTTGGGAGAGTCATATGCAAACTTGTTTGAGAAACTAAAGCATTATAACCTGATTGCACCCATTCCTTCGAATCATGTGGACAAGCGGGCAAGAAGCTTTGACCCTTCTAAAAGGTGTGAATACCATTCCAATGCCCAGGGGCACGATGTCGAAAGTTGCCGGTATTTGAAAAGAGAGATAGAAAGAATGATTTAGGAAGGGATAATTGCGGTCCAGGACAGTGCCACCCAGAACATTGCACAGAATCCTTTACCTGCACATGATGATGCACATTTTGTGGAAAAGATCCGTGGTGACAGGGAGTATGAGAATCCTCTCGAAAACTTGTTGAGTGAAGTCAATGATATTGAAATGGGTGAAGGTCCCAGCAATTTTGATGTGCAATCCAGTGGCTAAGATGTCGAGTTTGGTAATTGGAAAGACGCTCCATCCCTGGGCGAGCTAGAGAGGAGTCTTGGTGGTTTATTTTGATTGTCATTTCTGTCGGCCGGGTTATTTTCAGGGTTGTAATCCGGATATTGTCTTGCGATTCAAACCCTTCTATCCTTTTATTTTGTCTAGTTCCTTTGGTCGTAGTATCTCATTTAGTGTTGTCTAGGTTTGTTCTAAGGGTTGTACCCCCAGTTTATTGTGCTTGTTTTGTTGTCCAAACTCTTTCACCGTCTGTCTAATGCAATTCTCTGTTTTCTGCTATTTCTAGTCATTTCTGTTTAGTTCTCTTCTCCTCTTATAGTTCTTTTCATGCTGGTTCTAGTGACATGACATGCACGCATAATTCTCAGCCTGAGCTCAAAAGTTAGTTTTGAAACATTGAAACGATTTTGAAGATGACAGGGGCACTTGAGGGAAATAAGAACAGATTTGAACACTTTGAGATCATTTCAGGCCCAAATTGTGTGAAACTGGGGCAGATAGAACATAAAGAAATACTGTTGAAATGCATCATGCCACATCGGTTTAAAGCCAAAGGCAAGTTTGCCCCAAGTTTACAGGGTCCGTTCGTGGTACCGTGGTTGTTGTCCAATGGTGCTGGGTAATTGACAAATGTAGAAGGCAAATGTGTGGATATGGTTATTAATTCTGGTGCAATCAAAAGATGTTACGTATGTTTTCCTCAGTTTGTTTAATTGTGTAGTTTGTACTTGGCATGTTTTGGAGATTGGAATGACAAAGGCATTTTGTTCTGCTATCCAAACACTTTATTCGTTGTTACCCCTTTGAGCCTCGATTATTTTCTTGCATACCACTCTTTCGGAATCAATAATAAAACCCGTAAGCCCGAGCAGGGAAAGTAAGTGGAGAAACAAGAGAAAATAGTGAAATAGAAAAGAGGAAAAAATAAAAAAGAAGAGAAAAGAAAAGAAAAGAGAAAAGAAGATAAAAGAAAAAGAAAGAAAAAGAAAAGAAAAAGAAAAGAAAAGAAAAGAGAAAAAAAAAGAGAAAAGAAAAAAAAAGAAAAAAGAAGAGAAAAGAAAAAGAAAAGAGAAAAGAGAAAGAAAAGAAAAGAAAAGAAAAGAAAGAAAAGGAAGAAAAAAGAAAGGAAAAATCACAGCAACAAAGTAATTCCTATGACATGAACTACGTTTGACTTGATTCCAAAAGGATACGTAGGCAGCTTCTCTCTGAGGTTCAGTCACACCAAATAAAAATCCAAAAGTCCCCAAGAAAGAAACTGGGGCAGAAGTTGTGGCTGTTGTGAGAAATCTGATTCCGAAAGTTGTAATTTTGAGCCCATGTTGAATTGTTTTGAGCCTTTGATACCCTTTCTTCCTAACCCTGTCCAAAAGCCTGCATTACGGTCCACAAAAAGACCTTCTGATCAATCTTCGAGAGATGCCGAGTCAACCGAGTAGAGGTGAACCATATCAGGGGCAACACTCCGGTCCAAACAAGGGAAATGAAGAATGAGAGAGTCTTGATGATAAATGCCCTCACGGGTACCGCAAGGCGATGAAAGCTGAGAGAAAACAAAATGAGAGAGTCTTATTGGTGAAAACCTTCACGGGCACCATAAGGCGATAGTGAGATGAGAGAAAGACCAAAATGAGAGAGTCTTGATGGTGAAAACCCTTCGGGTACTACAAGTCGAATAAGGATTGTGAATCAGATCGGATAAGCGGAGAATTGAAGCCCAATTTCACGGCGAAAAGGTACAACAAGAGCTGAACATCAGATTTGCTTAACAGAATAGGCTGCAGGTGCATGTCAAGGTCATCAGAGTCGGTATCCACATCCGATAGGTTTCTACTTTATAGTTTTCTTGTTAGGAATCATCTCTTTCCATTATCCTTTACTCTGTTCCTTTTGTCTTGTTTACTCCCTCTTCCTGAGTCTGTTTGGTCATAACAAGTGAGAAATGACTTCAAAATCTGCCACCAGCTTTCCAATTGAACAAAACGGGATCTGGCTAGCATATCAAATCGTCATAATTCAGGAAAGAACAGCAGGCACACTGAGTTGGCGACAATCTACATGCTTTGGGATCCTTGTGAAATGCAAGGGCTTGGTATATGTCAATTCATGAACAACGCAACGAATGAAGGGTTTAGGTGAACGGATCAAAGGTATTTTCGGTGAAACACGAAAGATTTGGTACATATCAGATGGAGGGTGTTTGGTGAACGGATCAGAGATATTTTCTGCGTTAGGGTAACAAAGAAAGTAGTTAGTAGGGTCTCCAAGAAGGAATCAGTTATCATGGTGAGTGAAGGAACAATAAACTTCAAGGCCGAGGCCAGTGGTTAAGTCAAGAAAGAGCATCATATACACGGTTCTGTGGGGGCAATAGACGTGCTTTGGGATTCATATAACACATAAAGGTTGGGGAGATGCCAGTTCACGCAATGCAACAAATAGAGGATATCGGGGCTGAACGGATAAAAGGTATTTTATGTGATGAGGATGACACAGAAAGGGGTTAGTCTATAAACAAGCAAGGTCTTCGAGTGGAAATCAGTCATCTTGGCAAATGTAGAAGCAGCCGCCCTCAAAGTTCAAGGCCACAAACTAACTACCACATTTTAAACTCACAAGTTTTCTTTGTTTGAAACAGGAACAAAGCAGTGCAAGAAGGTTGGTTCAACAATAAGAAAAAAAAAAGAAAGAAAAAGAAAAGGAATAAGAGGAGAGCCGACAAAAGGGAAGTTTCTCAAATCTTTGCCCTTGCCTGTCTTGCTAGTGTGCATAAAATGCTGCCATTGCTTTTCACATTTTTTTCCTCCTAGGATAAAAAGTCCTAGTCTGATGAATCTTTCTCCTAAGATAGAAAACCTAGTCTGATGACCTTTTTCCTAGGATCAAAATCTTAGTCTGATGAATTGTTCTCCTAAGATAGAAGACATAGTCTGATGAATTTGCTCCTAGGATCTAAATCTTAGTCTGATGAATCTTTCTCCTAAGATAGAAGACCTAGTCTGATGGATTTTCTCCTAGGATCTAAATCTTAGTCTGATGAATCTTTCTCCTAAGATAGAAAACCTAGTCTGATGAACTTTCTCCTAGGATCAAAATCTTAGTCGGATGAAACTTTCTCCTAAGATAATAAGATAGAAGACCTAGTCTGATGAACTTTCTCCTATGATCTAAATCTTAGTCTGATGAATATTTCTCCTAAGATAGAAAACCTAGTCTGATGAACCTTCTCCTAGGATCAAAATCTTAGTCTGATGAATTGTTCTCCTAAGATAGAAGACCTAGTCTGATGAATTTGCTCCTAGGATCTAAATCTTAGTCTGATGAATCTTTCTCCTAAGATAGAAGACCTAATCTGATGATTTGCTAGTCAAATGTCCTTGGTTTTACTCACAAGAGACGTACATTCTAATCAAGTCTTTAGTTTTACTCTCATCAGTGCATCAATAGCTTAGGTGATCTACATTTTTGCTAAATACTTATAAATCTTCCTAGTGCAAACTGGGGCAGAAAAGTTTCTTTGTTTTTTGTCTATTTTGTTGAAGTCAGGAGCCCGCCTGGAGAACAGAGGCATATATTTCAAGTTTTAGCAGTCAGGAGCCCGCCTGGAGAACGGAGGCATGTATTTCAAGTTTCAGAAGTCAGGAGCACGCCTGGAGAACAAAGGCATATATTTCAAGTTTCAGCAGTCAGGAGCCCGCTTGGAGAACAGAGGTATTATAATTCAAGTTTTAGTTTTCAAATTCTTATTAATATCTGGTAATATGATGCCCAGTCACCAAACTGGGGCAAGAGATTTTCTTTGTTTTTGTTATTCGTAGATCTCATATCACAATTCAAGGCAACAACAAATGGATTCCATCGGGAGAATACAAGTTCACAAGGCAACAAGAACTACAAGAGCAAGTTTGAAGACATAGATAGGATTTTTGTAATTCATAGATCATAGTTCAGTCTAGCTTCTTTTTATTTTGACACAGTGTAATAAGGTTGTTCAGTATGCAGTAGCAGCAGCAACAACAACAGTGAAACCACAGCTCCATGGTAGTCCCAGCTACCAGACCTTCCCGAACAACACTGACCTGATTCCTTTTTAGCCAAGGATATGTAGGCAACCTCAGAAGCAGGGTGCGGTCAAACTTTTCAAAAATGTTTCACACGGAGTATTCAAACGGGCAAAAATCGCTCGTATCCGCTCACTTATCTTTGCCCGCAAACTCTTCGTGTTTCCGAGCAAAGAGGGACAGCTGTTAGCACGTGATATTTGCCCTATATGAGTTACTCCCAGAAATTCTAACAAAATGATTTTTTTTTATTATTTGCAATTTTGTGGATTTTTTGTGACATTTTATGTTAGTTGTTTGCATTTTGTTTGAGCATTTTAATTAGTGAAAAATACAAAAATACTTGGCTTTTGCATATAGGATTTAATTTCACATTTTTAGGATTAGTTAGTAGTTAAGTTACAAAAATAAGAGAAAATAATAAAATAGCCCTTTTGCATTGTTTTACCTTTAGTTTTTGATTTTTCCTTAAAGTTTTCTTTTTAAACTAGGATTTGTTTAATTTTTAAGAATTAATTAGTTTAATTTTAGAGTTAAATCAGGTCTTGTCTATTTTTAATTTTGCATTTAATAAAATCCAAAATTTAATTAAATAAAAAGGAAAAAAAGAAAACAAATAAAAAGAAATTGAGAATTTTTAAAAGAGTCAAATAGGCTGGTCAATTTTGGGCCAATTTTTTGATCCCAACCCAAATTTGCCTCAAAACCCATGCAAAAATGGCCCAAATGACCCACAGATCCGGTCCAGCATCCCAAAATTCGAAACGACGTCGTTTTGAATTAATGAAAGCCAATTAATTCTAAGCCATCCATTCACTTTAATCCAACGGCTCATAATTGATCTTGATTTTAAATAAAACTGTCCAGAAATTTGAGAAACCCTAGAGACAATTCCCCCTTCCTCGTACCTCCTGTGCACCCCCGTCTCCGTCGCCGGCTCCGCCTCACGCCACCGCCGGAAATCGCCTCACGGCGGCGGCCGATCTCCAAACCCATCCAAATTTACACCCTTGAGTCTCCTTCTCCTCCTCTTTCCAACCCCCAAAACGATTTCCTTCAATTTTTAGCCCATCTTCCCAAATATCCGGAAACAGTGGCGCCGCCGGCGCCACCATCAAACGACTCCAATTTTACACCACATGTTCTCCCCAAGGCCCTCTTTCCAAATCCCTGGCCAGCTTCGTTCGAACCCTCTTGCATGACCTCGAATCTCAAATCAAAATCCGGCCTAAAACCCTAAAGTACTCCAAATCTCATCAAATCGACATCACATGATCTCCTCACTCCCCTCATGATGAATCCACCGTCAGTGATGTTTGAATCTTACCAGAGTCGGTCGAATTTTAAATCTAAGAAGCGGCAGAACCCTAGGACTTTATAGGTGAGTTTCTCCTTGTTCTTCTTCATTAGTTTCTCTTTCATGACTGATTCCTGTTATCCATGATTTTTATTCATATTCATTGATTTTGTTTAGCTTTATTCATTTTTTTTTATTTTTTGATTCTGTTTCCCTTTTCTTAATAGTTAATAATTCTGTTCGTGGTCTCTTTTTGGTTACTAATTCTGATTAGTTAATCTTGTGTTAGTTCCTTTTTCCTTTAATTGTTTAATTTAGTTTAGTATAATGAGAGTTAGTTAATCCATGACCCAAAGTGTTATTTTTGATTTTGCTTGTTAACTTTGTTCCATTGATAGTCAGTAGGAATATGGATTAGAAGTAATTTTCGATCTTGTTTAACATTTGAAAATCCACTCCTAGAGTTTTTGAAACTGCTTGGTTATAGCTGTACTAGGTAAGTAATTTCAGTATAAGTTCAGTGTAGTTTGGGTACTTAGAATTGGATAGAAATGCCGTAGGTTAAGCTAGAATCCTCTAGAATCTTCTAGAATAGGGCCTTAGTTATAATTTCAGGAACTCAATGCAGTAACTTGAGAAACAAGTCAAGAAATTAGGGACTAATGAATAAAAACTGAAAAATAAAAGAGGAACTAGGGAGTAAAGTCGAAAATCTGAAAGAGCCTTGGGCTTTGCCTATAAAAGGCGTGCCTAGTGCCTTAATTCACAAGTTTGAGCACCTGAAAAATTCCCAAAGGTTTCAACAATCTGAAAATTCCCCAAAATTTCCAGCATCTAAGTTCCCCCCCAAAAACAATTTCTGCAAATCTGAGCCTCTAAATTTGAATTTCAAATCCAAAGAAGTTCAAAATCTGCCATAAACTCTAGTAAAAGCCACAGTGTCAATGGTAGAAGACCTCGACCCCATCCAACTAGACAACAACGACTATAGTAAAAGGCGTACATCGGCCATAAACTCTCAGAACTTGGTAAATTTAATAAATTTTTAAATGACAACGCCGATCTGCTTGCTTTCTCCCATGCAGATATGTCAGGTATCCCGAAAGACATTGCCACGCACAAGCTGAATGTCGATCCACTCTACCCACCAGTACGACAAAGCATAAGAAAGTTTAGTGCTGCAATCAACGAGGCCATCCACGAAGAGGTAGAGAAATTGATCACCAACGGTTCCATTCGGGAGTTAAAATACCCCCAATGGATCGCCAATATGGTCATGGTGAAAAAGAAAAACGGAAAATGGCGCATGTGCGTGGACTTCACAGACTTAAACAAAGCCTGTCCGAAAGACTCCTTCCCGTTGCCTCACATAGATCAGCTCGTCGACGCAACAGCGGGGCACAAGTGATTAAGCTTCTTGGACGCCTACTCAGGCTACAACCAGATCCTTATGGAGGAAGAGGACCAGGAGAAGACCACCTTCATCACCCACCAAGGGACGTACTACTACAGAGTCATGCCATTCGGGTTAAAGAACGCAGGGTCGACTTATCAAATGCTGGTCACCAAGATGTTCAAGGACCAACTCGGCAAAACAATGGAAGTTTACATAGATGACATGTTGGTCAACTAAAAAAGGAAGGAAGACCATATCGACCATTGTGAGCACGTGATTTTTGCCTTGCTTAAATTACTCCTATAGAATTCATTAAAATTAGGATTGTTCTTTTATTATTTGAATTTTTGGGAATTAAATGCATGTTTTTGTGATTGTGTGCATTTTGTGCATTTTTAATTGATATAACTCATGGAAAATACAAAAATAACATACTTGCATTTTTAGAACCTCAATTTTAACACTTTTTTTATTTAGTTAATTACTATCACAAAAATAGTCTTTTTTTGCGTTTCTGTTTAGTTTTCTTTTAAAACTCAGGTTTAGTTTATTTAGAAATTAATATGTTTAATTCTAGGGTTCAATCAGATTTTGGTAGTTTTAATTTTTGTGTTTTAAAAATGAAATAAGTCAAAAAAATAAATAAAACAAAAAGAGGTAGAAAAGAAAAACAATAAAAAAGCAATCAGGCCATCAGTGTTGGGCCGAAATTGAGCCCAAAACCCCTCAACCCATCTCAAACCAGTGCCAGCCCAAACAAATCCACCCCCAAGTCCCCAACATCCGGCCAAAATGGCCCAAACCAGCCCTTATACCTGGTCCCAACGCCCATGCCTTGAGACCAATGAAACGACATAGTATAGGAAGCATACTACGTCGTTTTGAGTCAATAAATAGCAAATTAATCTGGGCCATCCATCCCTTCCTAATCCAACAGCCTTGAATCAATCTCAGATTTTTAATAAAACTGTCCTAAGATTTTGAAAACCCTAGAGACCAAACCCCTCCTTCCTCGTACCCCTGCTCCAATGACACCCAAATTTATACCCTTGAACCCTCTCCCTCTCCTCTTTCCAAAGCTCCAAACATCATCCCCCAAATCCCCGCCAAACTGTTCGAATAACTAAATCTGTGGACGCCGCCTCCGCCGCCCGCGGCGGCGAAGCTCCAATGACACCCAAATTTACACCACAGCATCCCCTCACCCTCCTCTTTCTAAATCCCTAAACCTTTTCACTCGAATCCCCATTAAACTTCTCGAATATTGAGTTGAAATTTCGGCCAAAACCCTAAATCCCCCAATCCCTACCAAATTTACACTGTTGACTCTCCTCCACCCCCACCTCATGAATCTACACCCCTCCCTCTTCAAACACCCCCCAAACTTCTCGAATCTAGGCTTTAAAATCTGGAACTTAACCAAGTTCAGTTTCTTCTCCGTTTTGGGCACAATTTCACCACGAGCTGATATTATTTGACCGTTCTTGACAAGAATGGTTGATTAATATCATCTTGTGGTCGAAATTGAAAAGGCGATTGGGTCCAAGTTCAAAATTGGTAAGTTTTCTAGTTTTGTTTTTAGTTTCATTTAATATTTCAATTTTCTCCTATTTTTAAACTAGTTTTAATTCCAGTTTTCTGTTTCCTATTAGTTCATTCATGCCTGTTTTTTTATATGCCCTGATCTCGTTTGCTTAGTTTTAGATTATTTTTTTAGTTTGTTGTTTTTCTCTTCTTTTGATCATACGGATTGTTATAGTGTAGTTGATTCTTTTTGTTGATTGATTGATAATTACCAATAGCAGTCTTTAATTTTGAGTTTGGTTATTAATTTTAGCTTGAAATATGTTCAGTTGGATTGTTAGTTCAACTTTGGGCGTCTGATTGACAATTAGGCTGTTGTTTGATTATAGTTGAATTGATTTTATTAATTGACCATGACTTAGTCAAAGGGTTAGGTTAGTTTTGACCTAAGTTGGTAATTTCAGGGGTATTCAGGGTCAGTTTGGGTATTCCTAAATAGAAAACAATGTTGTAGGTGAAACTAGAACCTCCTAGAATCTTCTAGAAGAAGGTTTGAATTAGAATTCTAGTAGTTTAGGGCAGTAACTTGGGCAAAAAGCCAAAAACTTAGGGACTAATTAGTAAAAATTGAAAATAAAAGAGGGGCTAAAGGTGTAAAACAAAAATCTGAAACTTCCTCTCAATTTTGCCTATTAAAGGCAGTCTCCACTGCCTTATTGAACAAGTTTTCAGCATCTGAAAATTCCCCCCAAAAGCTTCCACAAGCTTTGAACCTCTGAAAATTTGAAATTCAAATAAACCAAAATCCAAAAACAGTAGTTCAAGCAATCTGAAAAGTTCTTCCCTTAGATTAGATCATTAGCTCCTCAAAAACCAAAAAATATATAACACAAAACTCCAAAAAAACACTGTTCTATTGAAATTTTTAGGTTAATTTCGAGTTTTAGTGGTTGATTTGCATCTTCTAGCTTAGGGTCTGATTGGTGAAGTTTTCTGAAGTTTCCTGGGTTAATTTTGAGTGTGTTTGGGTTCAATCAAGGCTGTTCTGGGTATTTTATTGGTGCTGCACCTCTGTCATTTGTTCCTGGGCTTTAGTGATATTGTTTTGAGTTCCAAACTGTTCTCCTGCTGCTGTGACCTGTTGTTTGACACTGCTATTTACTCAATCTGCTGCTGACTTCTCCTTCTTCTTATTGTATTTCAATTTCCAGGTACACACCTTCAATCTACCTTGATGTGGTTTTGGAATTGGAAATGGAATAAAATCCATATATGAACCTGTTTCTGATACATGCTCAAATGAATTCAGTATACATCAGTAGTTGTATGGACGCAATTGACATATGTATTTGACTAGTATAACTTAAATTTGTATTTACATGAACCATGGACTGTATAACTGGACTGAATAATTGGACTGTTTGAGACTTTTTGGCTGATGATTGTTCATCTAGTGTTAGCCTTAGTATAGCATAGCTTGATCTCATGTGTTAGTTCGATTTTTTTAACTGAAGACTGTGATGAGTCTAAAACTAATTTTGAAATCATAGACATGCATCGGCGACTGATGATTGGATATTCAAACTGTCATGATAAGTTAGTAGGAACATCAGCTTTAGTATGGTTAATTCAAGTGTAGCTGTCATATCCATTAGAAGGTTAAATCCGGAATAAGCTACTGATTCGAAATTGAATTTAAAATGAACTGCTTGTTCGTATTAGTGTTAGATCAAACATGTTTTATAGTTCAAATGCAGTAAATAGTTTAATTGTTCATCTACAGGTTTAAGTCACGCATAAAAATCCATATAATGTGTTGATTGAAACTGATTTGGTTTTGAAATCTCAAATTCAATACGGCTGGCTAAGTGTATAAGTCGAATATTCCTGTGATGATTAAGTTCAATGTTATCTGATAAAAATCAATATTTAGAATTAAAACCAGTCTTTCATTTAAATAGCTGTGAATCAAAATCAATGGTTAGAAATCCATATAGAAATCAATATTTAATTGTGGGCTCATGTAGGCCAAAACCTGGCAGCCTCTTACTTAAATGAGATTTGGGCCTAGAAATTTGTATGCCAAGGGCCCAACGCAGGGCAGCTTTTCATAAAGCCGACGATATTTTCATATTCCTGGGCTAATCTTCAAGGCCCAAAAGTGCTGAGGGCTAGAATTTGTATTAAGGTTATGGGATTAAATTTGTAACATAGGATTTGGGCCTTCTAGTTAAGTAGCATGCTTGAATTAAGAAGTTTTCCTCTTGTTCAAGTATGGACTTGAACTTGAGGCCCAAATTCCTTGATTACTGTTAGTAATAGTAATTAACAATGCTAATTAATTAGGTGTTTTTAGAGACAATCCATACTAGAAAATAATAGTCCCTTTTAGGATGGCCTTTAAAAAATAAAACGAGGCGCGCCACGCCAAATAAAACCCATAAATTGCATGACCCTCTTTAAATGTTTATATTAAAATACGTAGAATTTGGGACGTGTCATTTAGCGAATTTTCATGGCCTCCCGCAAAGTTAATAACACGTTAGCCGGTCCCTTAGAACAGACAAAATCCGGCATCGCTTGCCTACAGAGCTGGTGTAAGGTGTGCATACCATTCAGGGGCAGAAGGCCATCATACAAATGACTGTTGGACCCTGAAACAAGCGGTGGATAACTTAATAGAGCGAGGAAAAATAATACTGAGGGATGAGGATATCCCAAATGTGACCAATAATCCACTGCCAACCCACAACAACGGGCCGGTGATCGGTATGATATGTGAAGATAGAGAGTTTAATCCAGCATTAAAAGCTATAATTGCTATCGCTGATGCGGAAAGAAAGCCAAAGGTGGCGCCGAAGCAAGAGAAAGGGAAAAAGAAGAGCAAAATCACCAAGACAGAACCAGAAAAGAAAGCTGATTTGAAAAGAGGAACACAAATGTACGTACCCAAGCAAGCCTATGTGGTGCGGGGGACAATCAAACCACCTCGGCTAAAGTGAGCCAGTGGTTATTGGACGCGTACCCCAGAAGCCTATGACGAACCCTGCTGCGGTACCATGGAATTATCATCAAAGGTGGTTACATACAAGGGTAAAGAGATCTTGGGAGAGCTGCTAGAAAACCCCCCTGTTGAGAAATATTCAAATGTAGAGGAGGTAAACAATGCCACCAGAAGGCGTTTCCCGCCTAAGTAGCCTGTGAGTGCTGAGGAAGCAGAAGTTTGCTTTCAAAAAATGAAAATGGCCGATTATGAGGTGGTACATTTGTATGAAACTTTTGTCAAGCCTAAGTACAGTAAAAAGGAAGATGATAAGGTTTTCACGGCTGAAGAAATTGAGGAAATACGTGGGGCAGGAAAATGCTCTACGAAACCCACATGGTCCAGCCGGGAGAGGGCACTAGCACTACTGAGGTGCTATACATGGGACCAAGCGCCAAGCTTGAAAACTGGAAGGCTACGCCATTCCCGATCAGGCGGGAGTCCCGGTAGACCCGTCCTGCTACTCTTTCTGCATCTCGAGTTATTCCAGGGTGTAACTCGGATGTTTCTTTTAGTTTCTTGTAGTTCCCGAATGTGAACCCTGTTATCTTCAAAATTCCAAGAAATGAAATCAATATTTCATCGTTCAATTTTCTTTATCCTTTCTGATTTTGCTATTTTTCTCCTTCATTTCTTCTCTTTAGATCTAATAATGCAGCTTTAAATAACATGATATACTTGCGGACTTCATGCCTAGATCCCAAAACGCTGTCAGAGTTTGAAATAATGAATCAAGAGTCGAAATGCAAAGAAGGTAACCTTGAGGAAATAAAACAAAGAATTGAAACAATTGAAGGAAAATTGGTTCGCGGGTTGGAAAGGTCCATACATTACAACAAAAGAGTGTGCTGTACTCAGGGCACATCCGGGCAGTTGTACCAACAAAGAATGGCCCACGCTTACAACAAGAAGGTGCGTCCCAGGAATTTTGAAGTGGGACAACTCGTGTTAAAATGCATTCTCCCTCATCACCAGGAAGCAAAAGGAGAATTTGCTCCTAATTGGAAGGGTTCATACATCATCCGGAGAATATTGCCTAGAGGAGCATCGTATTTGGGAGATATCGAAGGAAATGATCCTGAAGCAACTGTGAATGCGGATGCAGTAAAAAGGTACTACGTCTAGATTCTCTGCGGTGACGACTTTGTTCAAATGAGATGACGAAGTCTTTCATTCCCGCTATCCAAACACTATCAATCTTTCGCAAACACTTTGAGCCAGTTACCCTTCCTTGGTTACCCTCTTTGGAAAGTATTATTGAAAAAAAAAAAGACAAAGAAAAAAAAAAGAAAGAGAAAAAAAGAAAGAAAAAAAAAGAAAAAGAAAAAGAGAAAAAAAATATATGAAAAAAAAAGAAAAAGAAAAAAGAAAATATGATGAAAAGAAAAAGAAAAAGAAAACAAAAACAAAAACAACAAAACCAAACCTTCCTGAACTACGTCTGACTTGATTCCGAAAGGATACGTAGNAATATCTGAATAGTGCGCTCGGACTGCCCGTGCATCTGAGGGTGAAAAGTTGTGCTCAACTCAACCTGAGTACCCAACTCTCACTGCACGGCCCTCCAAAACTGCAATGTGTTTTTTGCCTTGCTTAAATTACTCCTATAGAATTCATTAAAATTAGGATTTTTCTTTTATTATTTGAATTTTTGGGAATTAATTGCATGTTTTTGTGATTGTGTGCATTTTGTGCATTTTTAATTGATATAACTCATGGAAAATCAAAAATAACATACTTGCATTTTTAGAACCTCATTTTTAACATTTTTTTTATTAGTTAATTGCTATCACAAAAATAGAAGAAAATAACAAAATAGTCATTTTTTGCATTTCTGTTTAGTTTTCTTTTAAAACAAAGGTTTAGTTTATTTAGAAATTAATTTGTTTAATTCTAGGGTTCAATCAGATTTTGGTAGTTTTAATTTTTGTGTTTTAAAAATGAAATAAGTCAAAAAATAAATAAAACAAAAAGAGGTGAAAAGAAAAACAAATAAAAAAGCAATCAGGCCATCAGTGTTGGGCCGAAATTAAGCCCAAAACCCCTCAACCCATCTCAAACCAGTGCCAGCCCAAACAAATCCACCCCCAAATCCCCAACATCCGGCCAAAATGGCCCAAACCAGCCCTTATACCCGGTCCAAACGCCCATGCCTTGAGACCAACGAAACGACGTAGTATAGGAAGCATACTACGTCGTTTTGAGTCAATAAATAGCAAATTAATCTGGGCCATCCATCCCTTCCTAATCCAACGGCCTTGAATCAATCTCAGATTTTTAATAAAACTATCCTAAGATTTTGAAAACCCTAGAGACCAAACCCCTCCCTCCTCGTACCCCCGTTCAACCGCCGCCCCTCCTCCGCCGGCCACCGGCCGGAAATCGCCTCTGCCGGCGGCGAAGCTCCAATGACACCCAAATTTACACCCCTGAACCCTCTCCCTCTCCTCTTTCTAAAGCTCAAAACATCATCCCCCAAATCCCCGCCAAACTGTTCGAATAACTAAATCTGTGGACGCCGCCTCCGCCGCCCACGGCGGCGAAGCTCCAATGACACCCAAATTTACACCACAGCATCCCCTCACCCTCCTCTTTCTAAATCCCTAAACCTTTTCCCTCGAATCCCCATTAAACTTCTCGAATATTGAGTTGAAATTTCGGCCAAAACCCTAAAACCCCCAATCCCTACCAAATTTACACTGTAGACTCTCCTCCACCCCCACATCATGAATCTGCACCCCTCCCTCTTCAAACACCCCCCAAACTTCTCGAATCTAGGCTTTAAAATCTGTAACTTGAGCAAGTTCAGTTTCTTCTCCGTTTTGGGCACAATTTCACCACGAGCTGATATTATTTGACCGTTCTTGACAAGAATGGTTGATTAATATCATCTCGTGGTCGAAATTGAAAAGGCGATTGGGTCCGAGTTCAAAATTGGTAAGTTTTCTAGTTTTGTTTTTCGTTTCATTTAATATTTGAATTTTCTCCTATTTTTAAACTAGTTTTAATTCCATTTTTCTGTTTCCTGTTAGTTCATTCATGCCTGTTTTTTGATATGCTCTAATCTCGTTTGCTTAGTTTTAGATTATTTTTTTTAGTTTGTTATTTTTCTCTTCTTTTGATCATACGGATTGTTATAGTGTAGTTGATTGCTTTTGTTGATTGATTGATAATTACCAATATCAGTCTTTAATTTTGAGTTTGGTTATTAATTTTAGTTTGAAATATGTTCAGTTGGATTGTTAGTTTAACTTTGGGGGTCTGATTGACAATCAGGCTGTTGTTTGATTATAGTAGAATTGATTTTATTAATTGACCGTTACTTAGTCAAAGGGTTAGGTTAGTTTTGACCTAAGTAGGTAATTTCAGGGGTATTCAGGGTTAGTTTGGGTATTCCTAAATAGAAAACAATGCTGTAGGTGAAACTAGAACCTCCTAGAATCTTCTACAAGAGAGTTTGAATTAGAATTCTAGTAGTTTAGGGCAGTAACTTGGGCAAAAAGCCAAAAACTTAGGGATTAATTAGTAAAAATTGAAAATAAAAGAGGGGCTAAAGGTGTAAAACAAAAAACTAAAACTTCCCCTCAATTTTGCCTATAAAAGGCAGTCCCCACTGCCTTATTGAACAAGTTTTCAGTATCTGAAAATTCCCCCCAAAAGCTTCCACAAGCTTTGAACCTCTGAAAATTTGAAATTCAAAAAAACCAAAATCCAAAAACTGTAGTTCAAGCAATCTGAAAAGTTCTTCCCTTAGATTAGATCATTAGCTCCTCAAAAACCAAAAAATATATAACACAAAACTCCAAAAAAAACACTGTTCTATTGAAATTTATAGGTTAATTTCGAGTTTTAGTGGTTGATTTGCATCTTCTAGCTTAGGGTCTGATTGGTGAAGTTTTCTGAAGTTTCCTGGGTTAATTTTGAGTGTGTTTGGGTTCAATCAAGGTTGTTCTGGGTGTTTTATTGGTGCTGCACCTCTGTCATTTGTTCCTGGGCTTTAGTGATATTGTTTTGAGTTCCAAACTGTTCTCCTGCTGTTTGACACTGCTTTTTACTCAATCTGTTGCTGACTTCTCCTTCTTCTTATTGTATTTCAATTTCCAGGTACACACCTTCAATCTACCTTGATGTGGTTTTGGAATTGGAAATGGAACAAAATCCATATATGAACATGTTTCTGATACATGCTCAAATGAATTCAGTATACATCAGTAGTTGTATGGACGCAATTGACACATGTATTTGACTAGTATAACTTAAATTTGTATTTACATGAACCATCCGTGAAAACAAAGGTACGCAATATCCAATCTATTACATTAGAAAAACCCTGATCGACGCCCAAAAAAGGTACCCCCATCTCGAAAAGTTGGCCTTGGCATTGGTCATAGCTTCACGAAAGCTTAGACCCTATTTTCGGTGTCACCCATATCGGTCGTCACAACCTTCCCCCTAAGGAGAAACTATATACACCCGAGCTGTCGGGTAGATTGGCCAAGTAGGCCATAGAATTGAGCGAGCACGATATAACATATTAGCTGCGAACAACGATAAAATTGCAGGTACTCGCCAACTTCGTCATCGATTTTAGTGCCAAAATAATGCCTAAGGTCGAGCAGGAAACTTCTCGTACCTCTCCCAGGTTACCTGACCTATGGGTCCTATACACCGATGGCGCTTCCAACGCGTCAGGATCTGGACTGGGACTCGTACTCGAGGTCCCAACAGGCGAATTCATCCGCCAGTCGATACGGTGCCCCGATATGACTAACAATGAGGTCGAGTACGAGGCCATAATTGCAAGACTAAAGCTAGCTCTCAAGTATGGAGCACGACGAGTCTTCCTCCGATGCGACTCATAACTCGTTATCAACCAAGTCAAAGGGACTTTCCAAATCAAAGAGCAAAGGCTACAAAAGTACCAAGCAGAAATTCATAAACTACTGCCGGAATTCGACGAATGTCAACTCGACCAGACACCTCGAGCACAAAACATCGAGGCAGATGGACTCGCCAAGTTAGCAGCATCCACCAAAAATATTTGAAAAGAAAACGTGGTTACCCTCCTCTACTCGTCAATAGACCAACTTGAGGTACACTCTGTAAATTCAACTTGGGACTGGTGCAAACGTATTATAACATATTTGAAGGAGGGAATATTGGTCACGACCTACTCCGCACTACTAATTAAGTAGCGAGAGAGGGTCGGAGCAGCTTTTACCCGATCTAGGGTCGGGATCGATATCCACAGAGAGCTAGAATTTGGAATCGAGTATCTGTCTAGTGTAGAGTTGCGTATATGTTCCAAATTACACTTCTAATCATTTTTGGGGTTGCTTGTTTACTTCTACTATTATCAAACTACAAATAGTAATTGCAACTAAATATGCTAAGAATTATAATGCTACGAGTTGTTCAAATAGGTTAAAAAGGCACTAGGGTAGTGACTTTCGCCTAGGTGGTCAATTGACGGGTACTTGAGTCTAAGGCACGTTTGACATATTTGGGGAGTATGATATAACCGTTGCACGACTTTACCCACTCTACACCTCTCGGCGGTTCAAGTGATTTTGCCCGAATTGACTTTCTCAAGACCAATTGGGTATGCAAATTTGCACAAGCAACTAGGGTTCAAGTCGGGCATTAATCTCTCGAGGTTTTACCCTTTAATTGGGGCTATCAATCTCTTGAGTACGCCCCAATTCCTTGTTGGACCAATTTCGGAGACTTAGGCTCTCTTTCTAAAGAAGAGCTCAAGTCAACTTAACACAAACTAGTGTTTGCAACCACGAATTCAGAAATTAACCATGAAATTGGCCCAAATAACAAACACCCATAGTCAAATTAGCCCTAAAAAATAAGATCCATCAATTACCCACACTACGATTGAGCCACAACCCTGGCTTATGGGTCTAGCTACTCATAATTAAAGAAGAAAAGCAAGAAATAGATGAAGATAAACTCATATTAGTTAATTACTAAGATAAACGCAAAGATTCAATGATGAAATGTAGATAAAATTGTCCAAAATGGCTACAAACTTCGAACCCACGAGCGCAGCTATGTTCTGATATTATCTGCTTAACCTAAAAATGGAAAAGAAGCTATTTATACTAAGCTGACAATTTTGGACGAAAATACCCCTACGGGGTAAGTGCGGACCGCACAAAATGGACCGCGGTCCGCACTAGGGTTTGGACTTGAAAACCTGCTCTCTGAACCTTGGCATCGCGGACCGCAGAGAATGGACTGCGGCCGCGGAGTGCGGTCCGCATAAAGAAGACCGCGGACCGCATTGGCTTGACATCCTGAAATTGCAGTTCTCTGATTCTCCTCACTGCGGATCGCAGAGAATGGACTGCAACCGCGTTGATCTCAGTGCGGACCGCACAAAATGGTAGTGCGGCCGCACTGCCTCTTGGCCTGAAAATCCACCTCTCTGAATCTCCCAGTGCGAACCGCACAGAATGTAGTGCAGCCGCACTGGCCTTATTTATCCTAAGCTTTGTCTTGTCTTTGGCGCTTGTGCAAGTTTCACTCCTTTTGAGCTGATTTTTGACATCTTGTCACTTTGTTGATCAAACCTGCAATCAAGCACAACTTGTGAGCCTTTTGGGACTATTTTGTATGAATTTCTAATCAAAGCATAAGCAAGAAGGAGTATAAAATGCGCCAAAGTCCCTAGTTATCAACTCCCCCAAACTTAAGCTTTTGCTTGTCCTCAAGCAAACAAAATAAGACCCACCCCTTGAAAGAATGTCCAAGAAAATTTTAGTTGTCCTAAAGTGACCTCATCTAGCATCAATTGGGACTAACAATTGCCCTCAATACAAATGAATCATTAACAACTTTTACTCCTTGAAACACCATGGATTATGTGCGACACAAGAGCATCAAGAATTGACTCAACACATCAAAGAACTCTTTCTATTACTTTAGTCATTGTGGAACCCAAACTCACACATCCTCAACTCTCCCTAAGCTAACCTCACCTTTTTGAATAATGGCACTCAGAACGAGGTAAATGGAAGTTCACTCATCTCTCTCAAGAAAAAGCCACAAGTCCGGCTCTAGGTACCATATGCTTGCCTCTTATGTGGGTATCCACTAATGTAAGCTTCATTCAATTCAAGATCATATAGGGATTTTGTGGAGACATTGTGAAGGCTTTTGGTTCAGGGTAGGAAATGTTTTGGTCTAAGTAGGTTCCATCTTCCCTTAAGCACTTCTTTTGATTCATTTGGCATCCGTTCACTTGACTCTTTGAGTCATTTCACTTCTTTCTAAGGGGTTAGAGAGACACACTATCACTCTTTCTTATTAATTTCAAACCTTTTCTCCTTTTTCGACTTTCCACACCTTTCATTCTTTGCTTTTCTTTGAATCCCTTTTTATTCTTTTTCACATTGAACTTTCTTCTTGTCTTTTTCCTTTTCTTTCTTTTTCATTGCCTTTCCTTTTCTTCATTTTTGTGCCTTTTTACCACTTTGTTGCAATCCTCGACTATCCCCCCAAACTTATACTTTTGCCATGTGCTAAAGGAAAGATCGGGTGCCAAGAGAGGGTATCTTTTAGAACGGGTATAGGCTTGTATCATGGTTCTTGAAAGAAAAAGGTCTAAGGCTCAAAAGGGTTGACTAGGGATCTTATCATTGGTAGGTTATGGAAGTGTTCAAGCTATCATTTGGACCAAGGAGAGACTATAATCATGTCTCAAGTCAAAATTCACTTAGGATTTCGCCTCAACAAACATTCAGGGCAAGTTCTAGACCAATGGCTTGGGACATGGACTTGCAATACGATTACTCACCACACAAGCTATGGGATTGCTAAAGACATGGAGTCGGGGGCCCACAACGACCTTAGATAAGATTTGAGCACATAATGGTCCCGAAAAACCACTTGATGATTATTGGTCAACACAAGAGTCTCAAGGTCACTACTTTCACCATCCTAAACACAACAACTTATTTTTTACCATAAGATCAAAGGCAAATGTACTAGGCCCAAGTGAAGCTTTGCTTGAGGCACCCTTAACTACCAACTACTAAAAACAAAAGGATAAACGGACTCAATCCCTTAAGAAGGTTATCACGCCATCCATCATTGGGAAGAGCCACCCGGTTCACATAACACTCCACCTTTGGAAAGAACCGTGGCATTAAGAAAACCAAAGGCTTATTGCTAACTTTCAAAACAAGAAACTACGAATCACAAATAAGAAGCTAAGACAAAAAGTTGTGGAAAGTAAAATGAATATATAAAGAGGGGATTTGTCGAATATACAATAGATGGGATGAATATATACAATGTAACATAACTTTATATACAGACCCAAAGTAAAATAAAAGTGCGATAAATGTAACGAATATTAAAATTATATACAGACCAAAGATGAAAAATCAAGAAAGCATAAAAATTGTTAAATATATACAATCATCCAAAATGTAGGGCCTACCCCCTCAAATGAAAGCTGGCATTATCCCCAATGCCAACTAGTCTAAATAAAGCACCAAAAAGAGAAAGGAATAAGGATATAAGAAAACTCCCTATGGCCTATCTGTCTGCATGGGCTCCTGAGTGGTCCCAGGGTCCTCAATGTGCTCGGGAACCTCAGACTAGTTCCCTGTATCCTGCTGCTCTACTGCTGGTACCTAGGCCTGGACCTGGACAGGCTCTGGAAGTGTATCTTGTGGCTGACTAGAGGAAGCCTTCGGTGGGTCTGCCAGCTGGATGACTGCATCATCAGCTCTAGGAATCATCCTCTTCCTCTTGGGAGACCTCTATGACTACTCCGGCGGTGGATGAACTGCTGGTGCTGGGTCCTGTAGCAATAAGTCTAATGGCAGGTGATCTGCCTTCAATCTGTCAACATCCGCTCTCAGCTCCTTCACGGACTCCTTGGAGGCCCGTGTCTTCCTGAGCTTCTTGTGCTCCCTCGGAAGCTCCTTGAGAGCCTTGCTATGTGAATCAACTACCTTTGTGAACACCCCCTGAGTGTCAAGGATTTTCTTTTGGTTTTCTAATATCTCCTTGAGAGCATCCTCTATCGACTGGGGAACCTGTGGGGGTGGAGGTGCCGACTGAGCCTCTACCGTGGTAGTCAAGATGGACAACTTGGATGATGCAGTTTGCATCCACTTGTTGATACTAAGGAGTGCCTGGCTCAATCCGTGGGCAGTGATAGGATGGGCACGGGAAGATGGAATCTCCGGGTCCGCTGAGGTGGATGGACCAGGAGGAATAGCAGTGGAAGTGGAGGCCGGCTCAGCAGGGGTCACTACCATAACTGGTTCTTCAGACTGGCCATTTGGAGTAGTAACTGTACTCTTGAAGTTCTTGCTCTTGGGGTTATCATCCTCCTGCATGTTGTACCAGGAGAAAGGGGCCTTCGCTTTGACTTTGATGTCGAACGGCCTCTTTTCCACCTTCAAATCCCGAAAGTACATCGTGAGGAAACTGGGGAATGGATAGTTTCTGTCATGCTCCGCACCACAATCGAGATAATCCTCGACATCACATTCCCCACATTGAGTGGGTACCCCGCCATGATCGAAGCCACCAAAATAGCCCAGTGAAGAGGAAGGGTGTTGTCATGTGTCGTGGGGTCCAACCTGCTACATACAAAAGTCTCCCACCCCCGTGCTTCAAAGTTCAAACTCCGTCTGAAGATCTTGACTCCAGCGAGTCAACCAGTCGGGGGTGGTACCGTGGGATTGCCAGGTACTGTGCTAGCCAGGGACGAACCTCCTCACTCATTTCCATCTTTGCCATGTACAGGGGCTCATCTTCCTCTTCGAAGCCAAGGTAGTCATTTATAGTCTTCCCATCAAATAACACCTTCAAGTTTCGCACCTTGGTCACCTTGGTGCCCTTTTTTATTGTGGGCAACGTTGGTGTAAAATTCCTTAACCAAGTGCTCATTGGCATCTACACAATCACTCAAAAAGTACTCCCAGCCAATTCTCTCCCTAAACTGTCTCCTCACATTGGGGTTGTGAGGTAGCAAGTCTCTATCTACGAAGCTCCTCTCCGGGATCAACTTCCTCACCGGCCACCATTCCCGGATTTTATGGTACGCCACCTCACTAACAAATCTATCTTGCCAAACCTCCGGCTTTCTCGTTCTAGCAATGCCCCCCACCTGTGGTTCACCTCCTTCTCCTAATTCTTCTTCTCCCCCTACTTCCTCCTCACCACCTACTGCACCCTCATCGGATAATGAAACTGTGGGAGAGGTGGAGTATTCCCCACTACCCTCACCTGAGCCCTCAGACGACCCAAAAGAAATGTTCACTGATGCTTGGGCAGTGGGAGATGCTGGAGGTGTGTCTCTTAGCCTGAACCTCTCCGGCTAGTCAGGGATGTGTGTTGGGACTGAGTCGGAGGAAATCTCCAGGGAAGGTTCGTACTCACTCCCCAATGAGTGAGAAGCAGCTCTATCAGCAGCCTTTATCGCCTTTCTGGTTGCTTTTATTGCCTCCCGAGCTTTGGGAGTCAATTTTATCATTTTCTGTTTCCCTCCCCGGGAGGATTCTCCTCTGCCCGGTTGTTTACCTCTTTGTTTCACCATTGCCTGCAAACACGATTCGATTGACTCGTTAGTATCAGTTGCAGCAGTTAAGAACAGAGTTGCAGAATCAGACAAGAAAAATTGCAGAAGTGTTGCAGCAGTCACACAGTGCGGACCGCACAAAATGGTGTGCGGCCGCACTGGGGTCACCGCGGTCCTCATAGAGGTGGGGTTCAGACTACCCACTCTCTGTATCTAGGCACTGCGGACCGCACAAAATGTAGTGCGACCGCAGTTCCTGATGTTCAGCACTCAGAATTTCATCAATGTGGTCCGCACAAAATGGTATTACGGACCGCATAAGGGCACCGCGGACCATACAAAAACGACCGCGGTCCGCACTGAGTGCCCAGTTGTGGCACTAAATTAGGGTTCATGTATTTTGATTTTTGGGTCCAATTTTTCACGTAATTAGTGTCCCTACATGTTTGCCCATTGATTTTAACTATCTATGTCTATTTTAATCTAAAAATTAACAACCCTAACCTACTCAACTGAAGAAAAATATAGGAAGCATAGAAAGGGAAGAAAGAAAAACAAAAATTAGAAGAAATTCACAAAAATTGAACAATTAAAAGGCAAGTAATGGTACCAGATGTGAGATGAAATGAAGAGTGACAAGTCCACACAGTTAATTACAAGCAAAGGAATGGATGAACAGTGTTCTAGGGCTCTGAGATGCAAAGGTTCGAAAAGTGTAAAAGGTGGGCCTCAAGGACTATTTATAGAAAAAACCCTGGGGCCCAGTCTCACCAACCAGTGCGGAGCGCACAAAATGGACCGCGGTCCGCACTGCACAACTTGATTCAAAGCTTGAGAAGGCAACGCTCTGCGGTCCGCACAAAATGGACTGTGGCCGCAGAGGTCCACTGCGGACCGCGGCCGCAGTGGCAAACTTCAGAGAGTTGTATTTTTACTCTTTCTTCAGTGCGGTCCGCACAGTGCAGACGCACTGACAACTTCAGAGACCTGCTCATTTTTTTCCACTATGTCCTGCACTGCATCAACACAATCCTGTAACATCTCACAACCAGTTAGCCCAAAAATCAATCCTACACTACAGTGAAAATCAAATAAAAACAAGAAGAAAAACACATGGGTTGCCTCCCAAGAAGCGCCTGATTTAACGTCACGGCACGACGCAAGTTACCATCACATCATTTGAAATGAAGGAGTGCCACCACGTGCTGTCGTCAATTTTTCCAAGATAATGCTTGACCATATTCCCATTCACTCTAAAAACTTCCCCACTTTTGTTCTTTAAATCAAGGGCACCAAACGGGGTCACACACACTACTTCAAATGGTCCGCTCCACTTTGACTTTAGCTTTCCCAGAAACAACTGTAACCGAGAGTTGAACAAGAGCACCAAATCACCTACTCTAAACTCCTTGCCACGAGCATATTTGTCATGAAGGTATTTCATCTTGTCCTTGTACAAGGACGAACTGGAGTAGGCATGGAAACGGAATTCATCAAGTTCATTAAGTTGCTCCACCCGAAGATTTGCAGCCACACCCCAATCAAGGTTCAACTTTCTCAAGGCCCACATGGCCTTATGCTCTAACTCAACCGGTAAATGGCAAGCTTTCCCGAACACCAACCGATACGGAGACAAACCAATCGGAGTTTTGTAAGCAGTCCTATACGCCCATAGAGCATCATCAAGCTTCTTAGACCAATCGGTCCTATTTGCATTGACTGTTTTAGACAGAATATTCTTGATTTCCCTGTTGGACACTTCAACCTGGCCACTTGCTTAGGGATGATAAGGAGTAGACACTTTGTGGTTGACGCCATACTTGGCAAGCAAGGTGTCAAAAGCTCTATTGCAGAAATGCAATCCTCCATCACTAATAATTGCACGAGGAGTGCCAAACCTTGTGAAAATGCTCTTCTTTAGAAATACAACCACACTCCTAGCTTCATTGTTGGGCAAAGGCACAGCCTCGACCCATTTTGAGACATAATCAACCGCTAAAAGAATGTAGGTGTTTCCGCACGAGCTTACAAATGGGCCCATGAAATCGATACCCCATACATCAAAGGTATCCACTTCTAGAATGGTGTTTAAAGGCATCTCATATTTCTTTGAAATGCCGCCCACTCTTTGACATTGGTCACACCTTTTCACTAAATCACTTGCATCTTTGTACAAAGTTGGCCAATAAAATCCACAACTTAGAACTTTCGAAGCTGTCCTCGCCCCTCCATGATGGCCACCATAGGGGGAGGAATGACAAGCCTCTAGGATGCTAAATTGCTCCTCCTCAGGTACACACCTCCGGATCACTCCGTCGGTGCAAATCTTGAACAAGTATGGCTCGTCCCAATAGAAGTCCAGACTATCCCGTTTGAGCTTCTTCCTTTGGTTAGAAGAGAGCTCACACGGGATGATGCCAGTCACAAGGTAATTAGCAATATCCGCAAACCATGGCATATCACTCATCGACACAGAAAGTAGCTGCTCATCGGGAAATGCATCATTGATCTCTAGGCCATCACACGGCATTCCTTCTTCCTCCAAGCGGGACAAATGATCCGCCACTTGGTTTTCACTACCTTTTCGGTCCACAATTTCCAAATCAAACTCTTGGAGTAATAAGACCCATCGCATCAGTCTAGCTTTGGAGTCTTTCTTTGTCATCAAATACCTAAGAGTTGCATGATCGGTGTGCACTATGACTTTGGCTCCCATAAGATATGGCCGAAATTTTTCCATTGCGAACACAATAGCCAACAATTCTTTCTCAGTCACCGTGTAGTTCCTTTGAGCCTCATTCATTGTCTTGCTCGCATAGTACACTGGATGAAACATTTTGTTCACTCTTTGGCCCAAAACTGCCCCAACCGCAACATCACTCGCGTCGCACATAAGCTCGAAAGGCAAGCTCCAATTGGGTGCGGTAATGATCGGGGTGGTGGTCAACTTTTGCTTGAGAAGTTCAAAGGCTTGCATGCATCCCTCATCAAACAGGAACTTTGCATCCTTTTCTAACAGCTTGCATAATGGATTCACTACCTTCGAAAAGTCCTTGATAAATCGCCAGTAGAACCCCGCATGCCCAAGAAAACTTCTAACCCCCTTGACAGAAGTGGGGGGAGGAAGTCTTGAAATCACCTCAATTTTGGCTTTGTCAACCTCAATACCATTCTTTGAAATTTTATGACCAAAACTATGCCCTCCTCAACCATGAAGTGGCATTTTTCCCAATTTAGCACAAGATTGGTGTCTTCACATCGGGCCAACACTCTATCCAAATTGTTCAAACACTCGTCGAATGAATCACCCACAACACTTAAGTCGTCCATGAACACCTCCAAAATATCTTCCACCATATCGGTGAAAATGGCCATCATATACCGTTGGAATGTTGCCGGTGCATTGCACAACCCAAAGGGCATCCGAGAGAAAGCAAAGGTGCCATATGGACAAGTAAAGGTTGTCTTTTCCTAATCCTCTAGAGCTATCAAAATTTGATTGTACCCTGAATAACCATCCAAGAAATAATAGAAGGCACGCCCAGCAAGATGATCAAGCATTTGGTCAAGGAATGGCAATGGGAAGTGATCCTTGCGGGTCACCTTTTTCAGCTTGCGGTAGTCCATGCACACCCTCCATCCGGTCACTGTTCGGGTTGGAATAAGTTCATTATTAGCATTGGTCGCCACGGTCATACCACCCTTCTTCGGCACACATTGCACCGGAGAAGTCCATGAGCTATCAGAGATAGGATACACCACACCGACATCTAACCACTTGATCAACTCTTTTTTCACAACTTCTTGCATTGCCTCGTTCAACCTCCTTTGATGTTCCAAGGAGGGTTTTGCATCATCTTCCAGAATAATCGTGTGCATACAGAATGCGGGGCTTATTCCCTGAATATCAGCTAGAGTCCATCCAATTGCCTTTTTTCGCTTTTTGAGCACCACCAATGTGGCATCTACCTGCATGTTAGTAAGACAAGAGGAAATAATAACTGGTAAAGTTGAATTAGAGCCCAAGAATTCATACCTGAGGTGTGGAGGTAATGGCTTCAACTCCAACACCGGGGGTTTCCTCAATTGAAGGCTTTGTTGGAGGGGTCTTTCTATTTTCAAGATCCAAAGAGAGTTTCCTAGGCTCATAAGAATAAGAGCACATTCCATGTAAAGTGTTCACGCACTCCACTCGGCCCTCATCATCATTGACATCAAGATTCAACAATACGGCCTCCAAAGGGTCCTCCACATTCATCATTGCACTGGTATCATCAATTATCACAGCCGAGACAAGATCCACAAATGAACACATTTCTGTACAATTGGGCTGCTTCATTGACTTGCACACATGAAAAATGACCTTTTCATCACCTGCCCTGAAAGTGACTTCCCCTGCTTCCACATCCACTAGAGCCTTCCCCGTAGCAAGGAAAGGTCTCCCTAATATGATCGGGACCTTATAATCTACCTCACAATCCATGATCACAAAATCAGCTGGCAAGATAAATTTGTCCACCCGTACGAGCACATCATCAACAATACCCAATGGTCGCTTCATTGATCTGTCTGCCATTTGCAATCGCATGGAAGTTGGCCTCGGTGGCCCAATACCCAAATTCTTGAAAACTGAGTAGGGCATTAAGTTGATACTTGCCCCTAGATCACTAAAGCTTTAGTAAAGTCTGCACTCCCTATAGTGCAAGGGATAGTGAAAGCAGCGGGATCCTCTAACTTCGGAGCCATTGAATGTACTATAGCACTAACTTGGTGGGTCATCTTGATAGTTTCACAGTCCATGGATCTTTTCTTTGTAACCAAATCTCTTATGAATTTAGCATAGCCAGGCATCTGCTCTAAAGCTTCTACCAAAGGAACATTAATGGATAAGCTCTTCATCATGTCAATGAAATTTTTGAATTGATTCTCATTTTCTGCTTGGCTAGCCTTTGAGGATAAGGCGGAGGTGGTCTAGGCAAGGGTGCCTTGGCTTTAGGCACAACCGGCTCCGGCATGTCAATTACGTGTTCCCTAGACGGGTTCACGTCATTTTGCTTTCCCACCTCGACATCTTGAATATCAATCCTCACTTCTTAATTCACATTCTCATCAACCACATTCTCAACCACCAAAGGAACTTCATCTTCTTGCAACTCAACTTCATCACCCAAAACTTGCTTTTGTTTGGAGGCATTCACATCACCGCCTCATCCACTCCTAGTGGTCACAACCATAACATGATTGTTCCCGCCCTTCGGGTTCACTACCGTATCACTTGGTAGAGCACCCTTAGGGCGTGTATTTAAAGACTGAGAGATTTGGCCTAGTTGCACCTCCAAATTTCTAATGGAAGTATTGTGAGAATCCAATTGAGCATCTGAATCCGCATTCTTCATCATCATTTGTTCGAACATCATTTCAATTCTACCCATTTCATTGTTGGATGTACTAGGACCCTGGGATGGAAAAGGTGGTGGATTGCTCGGTTGTTGGTACATTGGGGGCCTTTGAAGTCCTTGCCCCTGATTTCCTTGATTATTGTTCCATCCACCTTGGTTGTTGTTGTTTCCACCCCAATTGTTGTTGTTGCCCCAGTTTCCCTGATTGTTCCGGTTGTTATTTTGATTTCCCCAATTGTTGTTCCCTTGCTGTTGATTGTTCCAGTTATTGTTGCCTTGTTGTTGGTTACCCCAATTGCCCTGGGATCGCCATTGTTGTTGTTGGTTGGAAGAATTGCCTCTTTGGCCTTGGTAATTATTCACATATTGCACCTCTTCGTTCTGACCATCATAACAATCATCTTGGAATCCACCACAATCATTGTCAAATTGATCCGACTTCCCTTGGTTCTGTTGACCTCTCTGTCTTCTATTGTTCACAAGCATGTTAACTCCCTCCATGGCATTTACTTGGCGAGGATTCTGAACTTGTTGCAACTGTGCCTTTGCTAATTGGTTCATTGTTGTTGTAAGTTCTGCTATAGCCTAACCATGGTCATGTAGTTCTTTATGCAAATGAGTGACCGTGGGGTCACCCTGTGGCATATTGGCTCTACTTTGCCAAGCGGAGGATGTGTCAGCCATTTCATCCAGAATAGCACAAGCTTCATCATAAGGCAGCTTCATGAAATTTCCCCCAGCCAATTGGTTCACTATGCATTGATTCGTTGTATTGATGCCCCGATAGAAGGTATGTTGTATCATTGCCTCTGTCATATCATTGTTGGGGCATTCTTTCACCATAGTTCTGTATCGCTCCGAAATCTCTGTAATGGTTCAGTAGGCTCCTGCTTGAAGGCTAATATCTCATCCTGTAGTGCTGCCATGTGCCCCGTTGATAAAAATTTGGCAATGAACTTATCCGCCAACTCATCCCAAGTTGTGATGGAATGGTTGGGAAGTCGCTCAAGCCAATCCAATGCTTTCCCCCTAAGTGAGAATGGGAAAAGCCTCAATCGAAGTGCATCTTCGGACACATTGGTTTGCTTGCTCCCCCAACGTGTATCCACGAACCCCTTGAGATGTTTGTACGCATTCTGAGTGGGAGCACCTGTGAAATACCCCCGCTGCTCCAATAATGTCAGCATCACGTTGGTTATTTGAAAATTGCCCGCCCGAATCCGGGGCGGAACAACAGCACTCGCATAGCCTTGGTTGGGAAGAACTCTAGGAGCCACTCCTAGAGGTGGCGGAGGAGGGTCTGGAACATTGTCATTTGCATTGGCCTGGCGGCCTCTACGTTGTCCTTGAGGTACAAAAGGTACCTCTTCATCTCCATTGTCATCTACCTCCTCCCCCGCATTCACGTTTCCAAGAGGGTCATTAGCATTTAATGCCATTTTGTACCTGATGTATTGACACAAACAAATTAGTAACAAAGAAGGAAAGAAGAACAAAACACAAATCTATCTAGATAGATAGCCAAAACTGTTAACTTCCCGGCAACGGCGCCAAAAAGTGGTCGCGGCCTAATCCGCACTACTAATTAAGTAGCGAGAGAGGGTCGGAGCAGCTTTTACCCAATTTAGGGTCGGGATCAATATCCACAGAGAGCTAGAATTTGGAATTGAGTATCTATCTAGTGTAGAGTTGCATATGTGTTCCAAATTACACTTCTAATCATTTTTGGGGTTGTTTGTTTACTTCTACTATTATCAAACTACAAATAGTAATTGCAACTAATTATGCTAAGAGTTATAATGCTACGAGTTGTTCAAATAGGTTAAAAAGGCACTAGGGTAGTGACTTTTGCCTAGGTGGTCAATTGACGGGTACTTGAGTCTAAGGCACGTTTGACATATTTGGGGAGTATGATATAACCATTGCACGACTTTACCCACTCTACACCTCTCGGTGGTTCAAGTGATTTTGCCCGAATTGACTTTCTCAAGACCAATTGGGTATGCAAATTTGCACAAGCAACTAGGGTTCAAGCCGGGTATTACTCTCTCGAGGTTTTACCCTTTAATTGGGGCTATCAATCTCTTGAGTACGACCCAATTCCTTGTTGGACCAATTTCGGAGACTTAGGCTCTCTTTCTCAAGAAGAGCTCAAGTCAACTCAACACAAACTAGTGTTTGCAACCACGAATTCAGAAATTAACCATGAAATTGGCCCAAATAACAGACACCCATAGTCAAATTAGCCCTAAAAAACAAGACCCATCAATTACCCACACTAGGGTTGAGCCACAACCCTAGCTTATGGGTCTAGCTACTCATAATTAAAGAAGAAAAGCAAGAAATAGATGAAGATAAACTCATATTAATTAATTACTAAGATAAACACAAAGATTTAATGATGATATGTAGATAAAATTGCCCAAAATGGCTACAAACTTCGAACCCACGAGCGCAGCTATGTTCTGATACTATCTGCTTAACCTAAAAATGGAAAAGAAGCTATTTATACTAAGCTGACAGTTTTGGACAAAAATACCCCTACGGGGTTAGTGCGGACCGTACAAAATGGACCGCGGTTCGCACTAGGGCTTTGGACTTGAAAAACTGCTCTCTGAACCTTGGCATCGCGGACCGCAAAGAAAGGACTGCGGCCGCGGAGGCTTCTAGTGCGGTCCGCATAAAAAGGACCGTGGACCGCATTGGCTTGACATCCTGATATTGCAGCTCTCTGATTCTCCTCACTGCGGACCGTAGAGAATGGACCGTGGCCGCATTGATCTCAGTGCGGACCGCATAAAATGGTAGTGCGGCCGCACTGTCTCTTGGCCTGAAAATCCACCTCTCTGAATCTCCCAGTGCGGACCGCACAGAATGTAGTGCGGCCGCACTGGCCTTATTTAGCCTAAGCTTTATCTTGTCTTTGGCGCTTGTGCAAGTTTCACTCCTTTTGAGCTGATATTTGACATCTTGTCACTTTGTTGATCAAACCTGCAATCAAACACAACTTGTGAGCCTTTTGGGACTATTTTGTATGAATTTCTAATCAAAGCATAAGCAAGAAGGAGTATAAAATGCGTCAAAATCCCTCGTTATCAAATACTCCCATCAAACAAAAAAGAAGCCAAAAAGCTTAAAATGCAGGCGGCCAGATACAGTATCATAAACCACGACCTATACAAAAGAACGCTTGGCGATTCTTTGGCGAAATGCCTAGGACCGAATTAAACTAGGCGCATTCTCGAAGAAGTGCAAGATGGCCACTGTGGGGCTCATACTGGTAATCGAGCCCTCATCAGACGCCTCATACGGGCAAGCTACTACTGGCCTACCATGAAAAAGGAAGCCGCCAACTTCTTTAGAAAGTGCGAACGAAAAATATGCTCCAATGATCCACCAGGCGGGCGAGCACCTCCACTCAGTCACTTCGCCTTGGTCGTTCATCAAATGGGGGATAGACATAGTCGGACCCCTTCCAGCAGGACGAGGTAATATACGATTTCTTTTGGTTTTAAATGACTATTTTTCCAAGTGGGTAGAAGCAGGTGCATTTGCCCAAATACGCGAACAAGAAGTTATCACATTCATATGGAGGAACATCATATGCCGCTTCGGCATCCCTAAAGAAATCAGTTGTGACAACGGACCCCAATTCACCGGGAGAAAGACCGCAAATTCTTCGAGAAATGGCATCAAGCGAATACTCTCCACGCCATATCACCCGCAAGTAACGGTCAGGCGGAGTCCTACAACAAAACAATACTAAACATCTTGAAGAAAAAGCTTGAGGACGCCAAGGGACTATGGCCGAAATTTCTACCGGAAGTGCTATGGGCATACCGCACCACGCCAAAAACAAGCATAGGAGAAACGCCATATTCACTAGTCTATGGGACTGACGCAGTGATACCAGTCGAGGTTGGGGAACCAAGTTTGAGATACTCCAATGAGAGCGGACCAAGCAACAACGAGAACAGAAAGCAAGACGTCGACGAAGCGGAGGAGCGAAGAGACATGGCTCACATAAAAATGATAGCCCAAAACAGCAAGCAGAACGGTATTACAACAAAAAGGCCAAAGTAAGACCACTCAAAGTCGGGGACTATGTACTCAAGGCCAAAACACGGGCGAGAAAAGACCCAAGAGAAGGTAAACTAGGAACCAATTGGGATGGGCCATACAAAATCACGGCAGCAGCAAACAAAGGATCATCCAACAAGAAACAATAGAGGGAAAGCTACTACCAAAAAATTGGAACGTCACCCACCTCAAATACTTCAACTTCTAAGGACGGACGCCCCCAAGTCGTACTCTTTTTCCCTCACCCGGGTTTTATCCCAATTGCGTTTTATCGGGGAGGTTTTTAATGAGGCGACGAAGGGGACGTCTCGAAGTTCAAGTATAATTCATCGCCTCGCGTATCGACTACTTCTCCAGGCCGAAATATTGAAGGGACTGGGTAGACTGGACTTCTCAAATGTATGTATGGAACAAACAGAAACATGTAATATTTTCCAATGAATGAAATAAACAAAGCAGCATGCAACATCTCATTTGACATCCTACATTAGACCTCGCTCGAATTGTTTTACATTCGACCTCGCTCGAATTAGTTGACATTCGACCTCGCTCGAATTACTTTACATTTGACTCACTCGAATTACTTTACATTCGACGTCGCTCGAATTATTTGATTTTCGACCTCATTCGAATCAATCAAACCTCGACCTCGTTCGAGCTAACTAATACTCAGCCTCAAGTCGGACTATGTTCAATTCCGCCAAGATCAGCATTACACGCAAATGACCAAAAAATCAGGGGCTTTCCCACATAGCAAACAAAAAAAGAAGAGAACGAGAATCCGAGAATACATAGCAAAAAGGCAATTGTTCCATTTCAATTGCTGGATTACAGTACTTTTTACAAAAATAGCAAACCAAAAAAAAACTAAGTACAAAAGCTTCACGCGACATCATCCCCATCAGCATACTCATCATCATACCAAGGATCAGAGGCAAGCCCATCCGCGGTGTCGTCATCATTATCCCCGCCGGGTATACCAGGGTCGTAACCACAAGCTTCACGAGTTGTACGTGCCTTGACACGGACGCCCTCAAGCTCCGCCTCAGAAACCTTCACCTCGGCCTTCAAAGAGTTGTACACGTCAAGTTGAGCCTTGGCATGGACCTACATTTCATACAACTCCCGTGACACACCGGGATCGGCGGAAGTATGATATGTAGATGGTTGTGCCTGTTGTTGTGTCTTCTCGGCCCTCAGGACAATGACTTGCTCATTTAACTCAGAAAACTCCGCCTCCAAATCCATGATCTGCTCCTCTAACCTTGCCACCTTGAGCGTCGACGTCTCCGCCTCGTTAGCCCGCTCGGACCTGCAAACACGGAGGGCGTCATCCAGGGTCCATTCTGATTTCTCCGCTCGACCCAACTCTTCGATCTCGGCACTCAATTCATCCCTCAAGTCGACGGCCCTTGCCTCCCTCCGCTCGAGTTCAACCATTAAAGACGCCACCTGCGCCTGAAGGTCAGCATTCTCAGCCATCACTCTCCTGCTCACCTCGAGCTCGTCCTCCTTAGCCTTTAGCGCTCCCTGAAGCACGTTGCACCTGCTGATGGCCCCTAAAGTTCCTCGTCCCTCTCCCTCATCTCTTCGTCCTTCTTCTTTAGCTCCTCGTCTTTCTTCTTGAGCCCATCACGGAGCGATTGAAACTAGCCACTAGCGTTCGGTGCTTGGAACGATACTCTCTATACTTGGATGTCATCTTCTTAAAAATGGTCGTTCTCCGCTCCTCCTGCCGGTCGCGCTCAATCTCCATAATAAGGGTCTGACATGCACAAAAAAAAAAAGACGAGGTCAGCGTAAGCAAGTTACACATACGAAATAAACTTAATCTAACATGGGAAAAGAAAACTTACTCGCATGGCCATGCTAGATATACCCAACGACAGATTCGCATCTTTCAGCGTCTGTAGTGTCCTATTCTCGAAAATCGCGCACAGAGGAGCGAAGGCCGGCACCACTCGTTCTGAGTTGGCCAAGAGGTCGTAATCCACAGGAATGACTATATGTCGATTAGGACCCTCCATCATTATCTCCACGCAAGTAGCCCTCTCCACAAAGGTCCGTACCTCGTCAGGGTCGATGTCTGAGCCAGAGTCATCGTCCCCCGCAGGGACAACTCTACCTCTCTCAGGCACCGATGATGAGCCACCTTCAGCAGCCTACGTAAGCTCTCTGCCACCACAAACCCCCTCAACCTCAGAGGGCCTCTTCTCCATGGCGGCACCCACCGCAGAAATGGCCTCGACGTCTGGGGTAAGCACTGATTCCGCTTCCAAAGTAATGAATCTTTTCCGCTCAACATCAGCGACCATGGTCTTCCCGATCTCCACCCTTCGTCGTTTCCTTGGTGATGCCTCATCGCCGTAAGATGACTCGTCTACAAGGTGAAAGATAGGCTGAGAAGAGATCTCATCCGGCACGGTAACAGTTTGAGGGGCGGAGTACCTCATTGGTGGAACTTGAGTCTGACCTCCTCGAGCAAACTCAGCTAGAGCAAATTGCATCCCAGCCAAGGCCGCTGCCTGGCGAAATGCAAGCACAGGAGCCTTCGCCTTTTTGGAAGCTCGCTGACCTAGCACCAAAGGAAGGTCGCATCAAAAGGCGATAGTAAGCGTCAATAAGTTGGAAGGTAGAAATAACACTTACTGGACGAAGTCTTGGGCCCAAAGCGCTTGTGGAAGGATGCCAAGTCGCAAATTCCCACGGTGTGGGGTAACATGCAAGTCACCCAATCTTCAATATCGAAGACGAGAGAAGGTACATGCCTCTCAACTGAGAATAGGGAAGCCGTGAGTGGGTCGAAAATGAAAGAAGAAGAGCAAGAAAAGAGAAAATAATGAACATATGGCAAGATACTTACGATTTAAGTTCCATTGCTCAGGGAACCCGGTCGGATTCACCACCAGATAATCTGTCTTGATGAAGAAGTATTTATGCCAGAAGCGCCAGTTCGCCTTATCATCCATGCCGGCCACCAACCCTTTGGTCCCACGATTCGCAGATGTATCAATGTGCCTCTATAAAAACTGGGCGAGAATAGATGCAGTAGATGGAGGATATTGACCTCTTAGCCGGCCAACTCTGCATACTTCGCCAGCATCAGAAAAACTTTGATAAATAAGGGGAGAGTTGCGCCGGGCAGACGTTGTAAAAGCGGCAAAACTCCTCTGCCAATTGGGGGAGAGGAAGAGAATAACCAACTAGGAATGGGTAAACGTAAAAAGGGCAATATCAGGGCCGGTGAACCTATACTATGTCGCCTCCCGCCGGAACAATTTTGACGTGAGAAGGAATACGATATTTGGACCGGAGGTCGGCTGTTTGACGCAGCCCCGTCTCAAAAAGCTCCTTAGCAGGAGCGGGAGCAGTTTCCTTCGAGAAGTCATTTCTGACCGAAGGATTCTTGGGAACCACCTCCTCCACGGTGGGGAAGCTTTCTTCCTCCTCAACCATGGATTCCTCACCGCCGGGAGGAATGGCCACCGATAAAGGAGAGGCATCGGACACTCCGACGTGAATATGAGGGGAATTTGACATATTTCCATAGTAAAGTGTGTACAGCAAAGTCAGAGAAAGAAGATATTAGTCCGGAAAGAAATCAGGGACTGGAATTGAAGAAGCTGCAAGAAATCGAAAGTGAAGATCAAAGAAAAACAATATGCATACAAAAGAGGAAATAATGTAAGTTTCGAAAATGAAACCCATCTCCTATATTTATAGGATTGGGTGACACCAAAATCGAGGCAAAGAGCCGTCAATGGCACCAAAATTGAAGCGACAAAAGCACAGACACTGCTTTGGGAAGACGCGTAATGATGACGCGCATGGCATGACGTCATCCTACGTCAGCCACACCAACCGCAGCCCCGCTAACAACGCCGCCAGTTCGACCTCGGCCGATTCTATTCAATCATCACGACCAAATTTCCTCTGAACGGTTGCAGATAGAATCCGCCCATCGAGGACGTCCAAGATCACGACCTCAACAAGCGGAGGGACTAACTGTATTGGGCAAAATTTAGACTGGACTTAATAACTGCAAATGGACGTGGTCGAGGATTAAGCCGACCACGACACAATGGCGAGGAGTCGTCTTAAGGAGGATTAGTGCCGAGGTCAAGTAAAGAATGTACGGAAGCAATGGTAGAATAAGTTTAGAATAGAAAGAAGGAATATTCCATTGGATATTCTTTCTGTTGTACTTTTTAGGGTTTCTTAGAAATATCCCCTATAATTAGGAAGAGATAAAGAACAAAAAGGGGATCTTCACTTTGGGGATAAGAATACATTATAAAGGTTGACTACAGAGAATATACAAATCTTGTCTTGTCCACTGATTCTATTATTCAACATATATCTTTTACTCACAAGATCCAAGGATCACTTGTCCACCTTCATTTTATATTGTCCCCATGTTGTAGTCAGGAAGGAGAATCATACAAGTCATCTAACATTTTGGGTGACAAGTTCCTTCTTATTACATTTATTGCCATTATCTACATTCATTGCAGGCTTCCTTTATTGCATTCGTTGACAATCATTGAGCACTCTTAATCGGTATTCAATATTATCGGACAGGGTCCTACATCGTTATTACATTAAGTCTTCAGATCTAGTAGTTATTATATTTAACTAGGATTCACCCCCTATTTTCTTATGAATTCGTTTTAAGAAAAGGTTTAACACTTTTTTAGTGAAACAATAAGTAGGGATGTGCATAATTTGGTAAATATCGAATTATCGTACCAAAATCGAAAATTTTGGTATTTGGTATTCGATATTCTAGTATTCGGTATGGTATTTGGTTTAAGTTTTAAAAAATATTGGTATCAGGTATGATATTTGATATTTTAAAATAAAATACTGAAATACAGATACCGTACCGAATATATATTATATTACACATACACATTATTAATTATAACATAAATATAAAAATCTAAGATTTTACTTTCATTTATTCTCTAAGTTTATCAATTAACTCTAAGCAAGTAACAAGACATTTTTAATGATCAAATTTATTCCCTTATGTACAGTTTTCTCTCTCTGGATTGATATTTGCTAGTTTTGGACAAAACTTTTGTCAACAAACGTTTTTAGTTTTGTACTTTTGAGTACTTTAATTAAGAATATTACAGTCCATGACCTATGCACTAGTTAGTACTCAAACCGAATAAACCGAAGTTACCGAACCAAATAAATCGAAACCGAAAGGAGAAAACCGAACCATATCGAATTTAATTAGGTATTGTATTGGTATAACATTTTAAGAAACCAAATACCGAAATATCTAAATACCTTACTGTATCGACCGACAAACACCTCTACCCATAATCCCCGGTTACATTGGGTTTTCTGCTGAAAAAATAATATTATTTACTCTGCTGGATTTTAGTAGTATGAATTATCATTTTCTAGCAAAAGATAATCACGTGCTTAACCCAATTAACTAGAGAGCAAGTCCTCGTGACAAGGCACACATGTGAGTGTATCAGTGTAAAAAAAAAAAGACCGTCCGGTGCACTAAGCCCCAACTATGCGCGAGGTCCGGGGAAAGGTCATACCTCAAGGGTCCATCGTATGCAACCTTCCCTGCATTTCTGCAAGAGGCTGTTTTCACGGCTCGAAAATTAAAATTGTAGGGTCTTCCCTAAAATATTTCTCGATTTGTACGTGTCATTTTAATGCAGAGATTATACTAATATTCATAGTATCATTTCAAATTTAACCAATGTAATGTGCTTTAGTTTCACGGTAAAATATATGTAGCCACATTCATTGTTCTTGATTTGCTATGTATATAAATGAATAATTTTAAATACTCCCTCCGTTCACTTTTATTTATTTAATATTTTAAAAATAGATTTTCACTTTTATTTGTCACTTTTAGCATATCAAGAAAAGATAGTTTCTTTTTTCTGTTATACCCACATTATTAATTACTCATTTCAAATTATTTTTTCAAATTCATTAAAAATATGCATCAATTAATATGTGTATCACAATAAATTATGCACTTTATTTATTATTTTTTAAGAGGTACGGTGTGCAAAATTCATAGTAGATAAGTAAAAATGAATGGAATTAGCGATCAAATATGCACCTACAAAATAATTGCAGATGGTACGGTTCAATCATCTAGACAAACTCACCACAGTAAATCTAGTCTATGTGACAAACATTATGTTCCAATCGTACTAGAATCTTGATTATGTGATAGAATATTTCACACCATTTAATATAAAATTATAAATATGCATCTGTGTAGTTTGTGCCGTTATTAATAAAGAGACTACCTTGAAAAAATATAGAGATTGAGTATATATGGAACCTGGGTCAAATAAAATAGCCAGCCAGACAATTAATGTCAACTCAAGCTGCAATATCATTCTCCCTATTAGTTCTAGGCACACCCTTCTAAGCCCTTCCATCAATTATTGCTTTGTTAGAGATGTAGACAACCAATAAAGTCAGCAATCCACGTGCATACTTCAATAACCCGTTGAAAGACTCTGACATATTTGTAGTTAGGGTTTCCCCATCGTCTACCACCATCTGCATGCAACCTTGTATACATCCGGAGATGACTCCCATACCATCATCTCACGGCACTCTTTTACGCTGTACATTTTCACCATCATGATTAGGCGGGCCTTATCAGGAAAAAGCATGTCCTTTGATAGTACCGTTGATCTAGATTCATCCCACACTATTGTCCGAATTTCGTCAATATCTCTTGTGAGGCCATCCACATCCGGCATACTTGGCAAATGATCAAAGTAGGGAATATGCCTTAGAATGAAACGACATGTGGGACTCGTACACTCTTGGTCTAACAGGAGGTAGAGCATGCTCCCTCGTCAAATCAGGTTCGGCATTCTCTTCCTCCTCCTCATCACCCTCGTTAGTGAAGGGTGTGTTATCTCCAGACTCATCGGCGTTGTTGTCATAATCACTATTCTCTTCCTAACTCTGCGCATCTGCCAGATCTCGAGTAAATACGTCGTCTTCGGCTTCATAACTTGTAAAATTCCAACTAGGCATATTCCAACTAGCTGTTGGTTCATAACTTGTAAAATTCATATCTGGTCGGTACCCCATGTGGAATATATGAGTGATACAAATACAATACACAAAAATATGCATTGTAACACAAAGGAAAATTGAAGTTTACCACTCGGCTTGTGGATGATGTATGCTAGGGGAGAAATTATTTTCTCGCTCCTCATTCGCCCGTGGAGATAAGTTTAGATCCAGCCAAACTCTTTTAGCCGGAACTTGTTCGGCTAAAACTGCTCCAAAATAACCACCCGATGATTGAGGGATTTTCCTACTATGCACAACCTCATTATTGCGATTCTTCAGCCTTTACGTACATTTCCAACAATTTTATCACAAGAAATTCCCGGTATTCATCCGGAGTCTTCAAAAAATCTCTCAAAGTTTCATCGTCTTTGATGTTAAACTCAGCATAACAAGCAACCCCTTGCGGAGTCACAGAATACGGATATCTTCCGGTTATTTTAAGATTCACCGAACGTTTGCTCACACTCATTTTTTACATAACAACGATAGCAATGTGTACTCCATTATAAGTGGCAACTTAACATGAGAATGTGGAGATAAACTATAGCTTACTGAGTTATTCGCCACCACAACCTCACCCCCCCCCCCCCCAATATAATGAAACCCTAATTCTTCGCTCTTCAGACATTATGACAAAATGCAAAACAACTTAACAAAGAAAAATTTCAGAAGACTTGAAAATGTTTATGAATGGATTTTTACAAAATCTTTCACCTCTTTAAATAAGGCAAAAATCAGTCCGGGGGTTCAATTATTTGAGGTATAGCGTCTTAGCTTAAAATGCTATACCCAGTTGAATTATTGTTATGTCAGTTAAGCACAGAAGAATTATTTGTGGGCCCACATAATATGTATAACGTCTTAGTAAAGAACGCTATATATATAGTGTCTTTTTAAAAGTCGTTATACTTAACTGGCCAAACGGTCATTAAGGTATAGCATCTTTTAAAAAGACGTTATATATATTTTGGTCACTACATTTTTTTTAAAATATTTTTGTTCTTTGAACCCAAAAAAACCACATATTGGTTCAGGACTCCAAATAAAATAGCCAGACAGACAATTAATGTCAACTCAAGCTGCAATATCATTCTCCCTATTATTTCTAGGCACACCCTTCTAAGCCCTTCCATCAATTATTGCTTTGTTAGAGATGTAAACAACCAATAAAATCAGTCCACATTACTCAAAATCGCATTACCTATGGCATTCAATCATTTTGACGTCAAAAAATATCTTGGTATCATTTCTTCTGTCACATTTTGGAATACTAAAAAATCAGGTTTTAGCGACGAACAAATTCAGTAGCTAAATAGAAAAATTCGTCGCTAATCTCATTTAGCGACGGATTAGCAACGGATTATCAGGAAATTTTGTTAGCTACGAGTGTTTTAGCGATAGATTAGCGACGATGTTCGTAGCTAATTCCATTTTTTTTTGTAGTGGCAACAGATTAGTTAAATCTTGTTATATTAAGTTGGCCAATTGTTCACCACTTGATCAAGAAATCCCAAAATCCCCGATAATCGAGTTTAATTCATATGCTTTTAATATAATTTTTTTTAATAACAATCACTCATTAAATAATAAAATTAACATAGAAAACATGGTACATCATCAATGTATATAAATTAAATTCGCAATAAAATTTTCTTTGAATATGTTGTGTCACCACCATTTCATTGAAGACCAACGTATAGTAATTACATAAAACAGACAACTACACTTCATAATTCATATAAGCAATTTCTCTATCATCATTCATTGGCCTGTCCACTGTTCATGGGCCATGGCCAATATAAAAAGGCAAAACATTTATGGCTACCTCAAAAATACACCAGCAAATTATCAGTCCAAGGTAATATTTCAAATGAAATGTACCAAATATATATTGTTGTACCCAAGTCGATATTTTTTCGAAACTTGGTTCTCGTGGACCAATTGTTTTTACTTCTTTTTCATCGACCACATAGTACAGTAGATGAAAACAAAAGATGCTAAAACAAATATGGAAAGTGACCTTCCCCACCCTTGATTTTATGGGAGGTTTTGATGGCCTGATTCATCACATAACTGATTGATCGTGACAACTGCTGAAATTGTCAATCTTTGATAATTTAATTTATTAGAAAGGTGAAAACAACATTTCTTACCCATAATCTCAGGAATGGAGTTAGGGGTCATTTGGTTGGATGCATTAGATAAAATAATGCATGCATTAGCTTTGTGTATTAATAATATGTTGTTTGGTAGACATTTTGAAGTTTGAACCTATGCATTCAGTGGCGGATCCACATATCAAAATTGGGGGCTTAAGCACCCACTGACCTTGGCAAAGAGTTGTGTAATTATATTAAAAAATTTATGAAGTCAATATTTTCGTAAAATTCGATGGGTGCTGTGGTCAAGAAAAGGTGCTAGAGGCTACAAAACTTGGGTAGTGAGAGTTCGATTCCCATTTATAGCAAGCTGGGTCCTTTTTATAGGTATTTTCCTTACATTAAAGCTTCTTTCTTTTTCCCCATTCCAATTAGGTCTACTTTTTCGTTCTTTCACTAGCTACTATCTTGATCCAATACTACTTATTTTTTCATTTTTTTTCGTTGACTTTTAAAAAAAGTTAACTTTATTTAATTCACTATAACAAAGAAAGAAAAAGAAAAGGGAAAATAATATTATGTAACCGCTCTCTATATAGAATATACATTCTCTATGTTATATACAAATTGTATACACTTTTTTGGCTAGCGAATGTAAATAGTTTCTGGCATGGGCTGAAAGTGATATACATTACTTAAAAAGGGGCTCGTTTGAAGATGAAGTGGTCCTCTAGAACGGTAAAATCCACCTATCTTTTTTTCTCATTAGTTGCCTTATCCATCACAATTTCACTGCGTCCATAATATAAAAATTATGAGTTTTCTCATTACATATTTTTTTTTATCATCGTATTCAAATATTTGTGTACTTATACAATGTGTTTGGTAGTACTTTACGTCAAAAAGTTTAAGCACCCACGAATCCAAAATTCTAGATCCGCCACTGTATGCATTAGTTAACTAATGCATAGAAAATTATGGTATTAGCAATGCAATGAGTTTTAATGCATGCATTAGCTTAGTTAAAGACAAAATTGTCCTTCAAAATTTATGCTTGATTAAAATATGCTAGTTATTATATTAATGCAAGTTTAAAATAATCCAAATAGTGAGAAATAAAATTATATCTCTACTAAATAAATAAATACTTAGCATATATTTTTTTGAAAAATAAATATTTAGTTCTATATTACAATATAGGTAGACAATCAAATAAATTTTTTTAAATTTTTTCATATAAAAACATTTCTCAACATATGTTTCTTTTAAAAAGTTAGAGTGATGGACTGGTTTTGAGGGCATTTTTGTAAACAAACAATTCTTTTAGAAATTGTGCAATGCTTTAATACATCAAACCAAACAATGGATAAGAAATATGTCAGCATAACTAATATCAGCATTACTAATACGGGTTCGGCCAGTAGCTTTGGCCACAACGAAATAAAAGCTCCACTTTTTCTTCAATCAACTTGACCATTTGGCTCTTTGTTATTCCAATGAGAGGGAAAAAATATATTCTTTAGTATGCTCTCAGTTTAATCCTTGATGGTAGGTTAGGAACTCACGTTTTTAGTTATGTGTTGTGTAGGATGTGATTTCGAGTGGAGAAATAAGTGTGGAGCTAAAATGGATGAATTGGAGCTTTTAAGCCTGAGTAGAAGTCCAAGAAATTAAGGCGAAATTGTGTTCGGGGTTCGACCCAAGTCTGAATATCAAAATGTGAGGGGAAAAATCTCACTTTGGAAAAATTGCACTACCGCGCCGTGCGCTAGTGCAAAATGGGTTCCAGAGTGCAAAAGGACTTTTTTCCAGCATCACAATATGTTCCCTTTTTCTCTACTGGAAAAACGTTACTCATAATAAATAAATAAAAAATAAAATAAAGAAATTGGTCTTGAGATGACCAGCGCAACTTAACATAGTCACATAGACCATTGTTTCATATGTACATTCTAAAATTCAACTGCAAATTGGAGGTATCTGGCAAATACATATTTCTCCAGCAACTCCATATACCACAATAAAAGCTGACTAACTGAAGTTATTAAGCCATAGGCCTTTCTAACCTTTTTTTCTTTACGATAAATGGCCTTTCTAACCTTATTGGTGTAGGCATGTTTCTCTTAATCTTAATATACTAAGGATAATTCTAAAATGCAAGTCAAAGGAAAAAATTTAAGGCGTGTTTGGTAGGAAGGTAAGAGTCAAACTTTTTACTGAGGCAAAACGATTAGTTTTGTTCAAGCCGTTGGATTATGAGACTCACTGCTGCATTTGCTGATGAGAATGCTCCATGAAAGCTTTCTTGATAGGATATGGATTCCAAGTCTCCAGCCATCTTTAACAGTATCTCACCTATGTCAGTTTTATTCTCTAACAATGATCTGTAGAATGAATTTGCAGCAACTTCGCTAATCTCAACATTTGTTTCCTCTGGACAATATTCATCATCCAACCACTTGTTAAGAGCAGTTCTCAACCATTCAGATTCCTGTGTAAATGCCACAAGTTCTTGAGCCATGTATTCCAGTAGAGAAAAGAGAGGGTTCGGGTGAGACAATATGTAACTAACTGTACACCTTCAGCCTTACTCTATGCAATTTATGCAGATCAGAAACCTCTGCATTATTTCTAATTGATGAAGTAGAGGCTGCTAAAAAAAGTAAGCAGACATCCTAAAGTTGACCTCATATCTAGAATTATTAATTTCAAAACACGTGCAGATGCAAAGAAAGGCTCCTGAGCACAATGCAATATTTGTATCAGAGGAAGGTACACTAATTCTTTCCCTTTTTCTTCAATGGGAATAGAAAGGAGCACATTGGAACCAGCCCGCATACAGATGTACGCAACAACGTGACGATAGCAAGTCATTCTCAGATGGACTAAGTCAACGGTCAAGCTATACAGTATTGGACAACATCCACAACTTAGGTTTGACGCTTAAAGCTAACTAAAAATGGCATCTTAAAGTATTCAACATACATATTTTCCAATTAAATAAAACTTGTTAGATCATGTGAAGGGAAGGAATTCCTACCCTCTTGCAAATAGTCTCGGGGAAAATCAGCTAAGATATATATCAAAGACAAGAACTACAGATAACATGCACACATATCAATCTTGGGAGGAATTTTAAGCAAATCTTAATCTCATCTTGGCTCATCTACTCAAACAGTTGTACAACAAAATCTCCACCTGAAAATAGTCAATATGCAGTAAGTAGAAGAGACAGGTTGCAAATACCTTATCCTACAGAGCACATAGGAGTTTAAACCCGATAATGATGCCACATACTAAATAGCTATTACTATTGAGATCCATTCAAACTAAATGGCAAAGCTTATATGTAGAAAAGATCTAATATGACAATTACCCTGGGGTAATGATAAAGGTAACTGAGAGCATCAAAAGCAATCACTAATTGTGTCATGACAGAGTGCAAGACTTTTACGGTTGAGTTGCAGATCATCTCGTCCTTCTCAGCAATGATTATCCTTCATCAGACGTAAAACAAACACGATAACTAGCAGTTTCATTTTGCTGAATGTAAATGCCTGAACTAACATTCGATGCACTTTAGAGTTTGGAGCCTCTCAACACATATCTTAAAGAGATCTTGCTAAATTGATTTAACTTTTGTGGAATACTTGTTGTGATTGTAATTAGAATATAAAACTTGTTCTGAAGAGAACTTGCTAAACATAATCAAGAAGGCAAAAAAAGTTGAATTTTCAGAAAACACTTGGCATAGACACAGCAGAGGATGGTACACAGACACAACTTAATTACTAAAGGAAGATCAAGGTCATAGTTCTCAAATTTCATACAGCCTTACTTGATATAAGAGTACAGTTATTTGTATAACACTTGGCCTCTTAACTTTTTGGTCTCCAATATACCACGACGTTTGTGGTTTGGTGACGAAGTAGAGGACTACCAAGAAAACTATGTGCCCATATATGTTTGCTACTAGCTAGACCCTCTTAACACAATGGCTACATAAGGTAACTACCATTGATCCCAGCAATGTCCAGGATCACAAAACAATCAAAAAGAATCAAGTAAGAATTATTTTTACGCTTCTATATTTAATTATTTCTAAATTTATTACCATTTCAAAAGAATTTAAATTCCAAGAAAACTTCAATTGTCACAAATATTTTAAAAATCAGATTGGCAATGCTGAAGTATGTAATTACTCCCTATGCATGAACTGCTTGATCAGCCCCACCGCAACTCAAAGTTAAGATCTTTCAACGCTTCCGGGATATTTAATTGACTTCTTAATAGGTAATTCACAAAGAACGCTCTCTTAGCTTGTAACTGCAAAGATAAAGTGCAGGCAAAACCTCTGATCTGCGACCATCAAATCCCTTCTAGGAGTACCAATTAAGCTAATTCATTTTCTGATACACCCTCATAAAAATGAGTAACTACAACTTTATCAACAAGATATCAACATAAATTAGGCCACAAATCGCTACTGGGGAGGACGCATAAGCATATGTATTGGGGTCATCCAAATCCATTACTTTTGGCTCGGACCTTTATATGGGTTCATCCAAATCCATTAGTTGTGAAAAAAGAAAGAAGAGAGTTTTACTTTTGTTGAAGGAAGGTATTCATCTTGGTGGAGCTTTGGACTCAACAACTTGTCCAGAGTTTGTTCGAGTCATACGACGTGATCAGGCTGTTGTATCCTGGGACGTCAAGAAGATTACTACTGGACCAATGAAGATTTTGCTGCAGCGGGCTTGAATCTCCTTAAAGAGAGCGAGATATCCGCGCCTCACTAAAGATATTTATTTTCTTCATTTTATGTTTCAACTGTAACTGTGTTTTCACCAACAAAAAATTTACTTAAAAAGTACAAATAATAGATTTCCACGTCAATCAAATGGGCTTTGGTAGAATCCTGAACTCCAACATATAAAGCTCAAATCTTAGATCCGCCTCTTAGTCGCTAGCTAAGAAAGGGTATTTAAAAGATAATTATAACCAACATCTTCAAATAAAAATTTCGACTTTGAGCAAATGGGATGTCCAGAAAGGCTAGCATAAATGGTGCAGAGGCGAAAACAGCATATAGTTAAACAGTGGATGAACATTCATGTTCAGACTACATATGTGTATTATATTCTGATCTAATATTAAATGAGTAATTGGGAAAAGACACGTGTTAATTACCTCGAGGGCTTTGGACGGTTCAAGCCATTGTTGGGGAACCCTAAGATCTTCAATTAACTGCTCAGAGCCGCCGTATTCTCCATTGCTTTGGGCATTTGAGAGCAAGATGAATCTTGCTCCTCTATAAAATGGACGACATTGATTAATGCTTGGGTGTATGATAATTTTACTAAAATTGAAAGTATTTTGACGTGTAATTGGTCTTTGGCCACTAAAAACAAGTTGTGAAAGGCGAAGACAGTAACAGCTCGAGATTGAGAGCAATAGGCAAGCCATTTGGAGACGTGAACAAGTGATGGCGGGAAAATGCGGGCGGGGTATCGCAGTGATACAATAGCTGTTTTAACGGCCACCCATTTTTTTTTTTTGCTTTTGGATAGAGAAGATTGAAGAATTTTTGGGTATTGTTTGGGAAATGGGAAATAAGAAAACCAAATTTGGGAAAATGGAAAACTCTAATCAAGTCAAAATAATGGAGTATTGCTATTTCATCAAAAGGAAAAAAAATATGCTTCTGATTTTTATCACAAAAAATAAAGAACTTTAGCAAAATGTGATACGAGATCTCTTTTCTAAATAAGGATAAGAAATTCTATTAATTGAATTTGTAACTTCAGAGATAAAAAACAAATGAAAATTTGTTTCAATAATAACTTTTTTTCTTTATTATTTTGGAGAAGTATAGATTTATACGAGTTAAAATACTTAGTGACAGAAGAATCAGGATCGAGAATAGTTTTCAGAACAAAAGAAATGGTTTATAGATATTACTAATTGTAACCAAACGAACAATTAGATCATCAAGGACACCTATTTATTACTCATTTATTGATATTAACACCATTAATATTCATAGCCTAAACTCCACCTTATCATGTCTAATTTCAATAATTAGTAGTGTGTTACGAAACTTAGGTCAAAGTAATAATATAAAACAAGAAGATAGACAACAATGTAGAGAGAAAGAGAGAAGAGAATCTATTTCTTCCATGAATTCAAATGTGTACAATGTGATGCCCAAACCCTCTATTTATAGGATGATATAGGTAACACAAAGGGACTCCATAAACATGGTATTAACTATTGAAAACATGGGGGAAGATCATGGAGGTGTGGGAGTTACATCCATAACGGTAAGAAGTAGTGGGAGGTTAATGGAGAAGAGTAGTGGGTGTTACTCCCTTAGGAGTTATGGACATCCACCATAATCAAGTATTTCATAACACTCCCCCTTGGATGTCCAAAGATAATGTGTCTCGTTAAAACCTTACTAGGAAAAAACCCTATGGGAAAAAAATTCTAGTGAAGGAAGAAGAGTACACATATCTGTAATACGCTTTATTTGCTGCCTCGTTAAAAACCTTGCCAGGAAAACCCAGTGGGATAAAACCTTAGCTAAGGGAAAAAGAGTACAACACATATTTGCCTCCCCCTAATGAAAATATCACGACGAATTCCAAACTTGTCTAACAACTTCTCTAATATTGAGATCGGCAATGCCTTGGTGAATTATTCCGCCAAATTATCACTTGAACGAATTTCTTGAACATCTATTTCATCATTCTGTTGAAGATCGTGTCTGACAAAGAACTTTGATGGAATATATGATTTATTCAGTCTCCTTCAATATTCTTCTTTCAATTGAGATAAGCAAACATCAGCTTATTATTATTGGAATCTTCTCTTCAAAGAAAAGTCACACATCTTGTGAAATGATAATATGACAATTCCTCACATACAAATAGATTGTTTGAAGAACGGACTTCAATAAATGCCTGCATTTGCATAAACAACAAAACCTTGACAATATTTGTTAGAATAAACAAATCTATATCAAGGATTCTTTTTGCAATATAATACTAATCATATTTCAATATCTCCATATAGCCTTTATACTCTCAGCTGTTGGGGTTATTCGTCCAAACTTCATATTTTTCAGATGAAGTCAATTTTCATTGCATATTTTTCATTTGGCCAATCATTTATCTGTCCAAATTCCATGACAGATTTGAGCTCAGGATCCTCGTCAATTTTAATAATATTGAGCGCTACATTATATTAACAACATCGTCGACGATCATTTTACATCGGTTCCATCATCACACAATAAAGACATAACTTATCGAGATCTCATTATTCTCAAGTACATGAGCCTCTCCCATGGGGTCTTATAAAGTGTTATGTCATGGTGTTCTTATAAAGCACTTGCCTCCTTGTTATGACCATCTTGAACATTTGCTCCCTCCTTCTTCAAAGAGTTTTATCTTTGGAACCAATTTGTCTATTACGCTTCATGCGTTCCATAAAACAAGAAGATAGACAACAATGTAGAGAGAAAGAGAGAAGAGAATCTATTTCTTCCATGTATTCAAGTGTGTACTGTTGGATTGCATATAGGTGTTCGTAACACGCAGCGGAAGACAATAACAATCCTAGGCAGATTTTTTCGTGTTTAAAATTTATTTACATGTCAAAGATCGGATCTAAGACGTACCTGGTGAAGAAAGTCTTGTTTCAAAATTTCTTCGATAGTGCGAAGACTCTATGCGTATCCACACCGAGACCGATCCTTGCTATCAACTCTTTGATCAATGAAACCCGTGAACAAATTGAATAAAATTATGTGCTGAAATTTCTCAAAGTCCAGCCAACAGCACGAGAAGAAAACTAATTTTCTTTGCTGAAATTATCTCTTGGTGCAGTTCCTCCGAAGAACTACTGTTGGTCTCGTATTTGGGTGATCAATATGTATATAAATACATATCACCAGCTTTTCCCTTTAGGTTATGGAAAAGACTAAGGCGACAATGTTGAAATCAATACCTCAATTGGACTTTAATGATTTTATATTAAAAAATCATAATCCCACTCCTAATGGAATCGTAGAAGCCCGAAGCCGACAGTACTTTAACGTGAATCCAATTCCAATTGGATTTCACGTTTACAAAGTTTCCATCAAACCTTTTTTTTTTAATATTTTATATAACATATCCTATATATATATATATAACCAAGAGATATAATTTAATTTTCTATTCCAAATAGAAAACTTCAATTTGTTCACAATATTAATTATATCATCTGTGCTAGCAAAGAATATAATAATATTTCACTTGGACTAATAACTAAATTTGTTTGACTAATTAAATTCTTTAATTTAATTACCAAACAATAAAATAGTTAATCCTTTAGCAAAGATCAGAACACTCATTAGTGTGCGACCTCATAGGTTCAATACTAAGCCGGTAGTAAATTGATCATATCAATATACTAATCAAGGGTGGCGTCTAGCAACACTCCTTAACGACCGGATAACATGAAGTATACAATTTACTCTCAAGAACCAGTAGAAGAATAATGTAGTAATTCCTTCTGTCCTTATAGCTCTGGATCACCCTAGGATATGGTTCAACTGTCAAATCCTAATAGGCGACCAACTATGTGTCCATGTCAAATATAATCGACCATTGAATGACCTAAGAAACTCTTTTCTTCTTTTCATTCAATTGCCCTGGCCAAGGTCTTAATTTGGTCGTTTATAATTCATGACAACATGGAGCTTAAACTCATTACCAAGAGTTGACAGATTTCATCTTGATCAATCACTAATTCTACAAGTATTCAATCGTACCCAATATCCTTTCAACTATCGCCCTAGGGCCATAGGTGTCTAGTATTAAAGCACAACAAATAACTTGTCAATTACTATGACGATCTCAGGTCAAAGGAAACTTTTACATCACATTCTTCAAGAGAATATCCTATTGACAGTTTATGGTAATTCTAACCATTAGGAATTATCCAATGAGTCGGTTCAATGATCATATCTCTATATGCATCATCTATCTATGTGATTTAGTTAATGAGATCAACTAATATTTATCCCATAAAGACGATCACATAAATATTGATCTAAGCGGATTACTAATGTCCAGATTAATAATCCTACGATCAAGAACAATTTCAGATTAAATTATAAGAGACTTTGCTCTCATTATCATGATCTCTATCACGATGACAAATCTCAAAATTTAATCAAGGACCTTATCAATTAATCAAACAATTAATAATAACTATGATAAAAAGAATGCCATATATTTTTATATCAAATAATGTTCACAAAAATATGTTCAAATCATCAAATATGATATTGGATCTAGGGCATATCTACTATATCCCTAACAATCTCCCACTTGCACTAGAGTCAATCGCTCTTGTACTTCATCCCCAATTTCCACTTGTGCTTGTCAAACTCCTTTGCGCCAAGAGCTTTAGTGAATGGGTCTGCAGCATTTTCTTTTCCATCAATCTTTTGAATCTCGACGTCTCCACGTTGAATGATCTCTCTTATCAAGTGATACCTTCGCAGAATGTGTTTGGATTTTTGGTGTGATCTTGGTTCTTTTGCTTGAGCAATGGCTCCAGTATTGTCACACAACAGTGGAACCGCACCTTCTATTGAAGGAACCACACCAAGTTCAGTTAAGAACTTTTTCATCCATACAGCTTCCTTAGCAGCTTCACTAGCTGCTATATATTCTGCTTCAGTCACTGAATCAGCTACTGTAGCTGGTTTGGAACTTTTCCAACTCACTGCACCACCATTTAAGGTGAATACATAACCAGAAATAGATTTGCTATCATCTCTATCTGAAGAGAAACTTGCATCAGTATAACCTTCAAGTTTCAACTCTGAATCTCCATAGATGAGGAATTGGTATTTAGTCCTTCTTAAGTACTTAAGAATGGTCTTCACCACCTTCCAATGTTCCTCACCAGGATTTGCCTGATATCGGCTAGTCACTCCAAGTGCATAAGCCACATCAGGACGTGTACATGTCATGGTATACATGATAGCTCCCACTGCACTAGCGTATGGGATCCTACTCATGCGTTCTCTCTCTCCAGGTGTTTTAGAATGCTCGATCTACTGAAGTACAACGGAACCTCGGATCCCAACGAGCACATCACTTCCTACACTTGTGTTGTAAAGGGAAATGATCTTAAGGACGACGAGATTGAATCCGTCCTGCTGAAAAAATTCGGAGAAACACTTTCAAAAGGGGCCATGATGTGGTATCACAACTGTCACACCTCCTTCTTCCTACCCCCGGAAGGGAGTATAAGAGAGGTTTTTTCCAATTTAAGTGACAACCGAAATGGGATTATTTGTCTATAAATTCATAGTCGCCACTTGGGATAATTTATGGTGTCCCAAGTCACCGGTTTTAAATCCCGAATCGAGGAAAGGTTGACTCTGTTTTACAGTCCGCGAACACAGAAATTCGGGTAAGGAATTCTGTTAACTCGGGAGAAGGTATTAGGCATTCCCGAGTTCCGTAGTTTTAGCACGGTCGCTCAACTGTTATTATTGGCCTATTTATTTGATTTTAAAACATCTTTGAAACCTATGTGCATTTTTAACTTTTGAAAACCGCTTTTACTTATTTAAAGGACTAATTCAAGGTTGTTCAAAACATATCGCAAGTCACGCTACATGAAATGCACCTGTGGTTCACGACACGTTCTATTTAACCTTGTTAGAAAATTAAAACCGGTCCACATGAAATGTACCCCCGGATTTTAGTAATAACTGTGATAATTAATTAGCGCGCCTAAAGCAAACTATGAAGTTCATTTTTAATATCTAAATTATAACATGTGTGAGGGCCATGGATGGTTCAATTTTGGCTTATGGCACACCTCAAGTCTATTTGTTCAAATGATTTCTTGGTTTAGATTTATGGGGGCCATAAATTATTGGTCTTGTTTGATATGGCACACCTCATCCTAATTTCAAGAATTACTTTAGACAATGCAATTTGAGGCCATGTTTGCACAACTACTAATTACAGGGGTGCATTGGGCCTCTAGGCGTTTGGGCCAAGCTTGTCGTATACATAATTCGTAGCAGCCCATTAAATGGGGATCTGTGCTCGAACACAAACCTAAAGAACTGTAAGGCCACAATTTTCCTCATTTCCCAGTGGCCTCAAAGTAAAGGCCCAAGGTAAATCCAAATCTCATGAAAAGTAAAAGCTGAGGAGTGTGGGACTCAAGATCGAGTCCCCACAGAACATAAGCAACATTTGAAACTTGAGAAGACCAACTGAGCCCAATTGGCTTTCAGCAGTACACAGCAACATGATATAAGAAAGAAAAACTTTAAAAAGATACCAAACCATATTACACGCCTAAGAGCAGCATTATTTTGAATTCAATTGCACTAGTGACAGGAGAACAAGGTTGTACAGCATTCACACTTAATTCAGTCCCAAGCTAACTTATAAACAATTGTGTGAGATACAAACTTTGATAGTAACCTAACAAACAGCAGTAAAGTTCTTACAGTTTGAAATAATAACACTAGTCAGACTAACAACTTATTACTCAACCTGTAACTGTTCAAGAACAAAATGCGTCGAACTAAACTTTATAAAAAAAACCAACGAAATTATTCCATGACTAATCCCTGAATCTGAAAGTCAGCATCAATTTGAACAAACTGAAACGAAAGCTAAAAGTAATTCACCATATGACCTGAGCCCTCACTGCCAACAACAAAACCCTGAGCATTTTCCCCATACCAAAAACAAGTTAAATTGACTCACCACACAACAGGAGACATTGAAGACTTAACCCCAAACTTAATAACATGTTACCACATCACTAACACATGAGGACAGTAGAATGCATATAAAATTTAAGTTATTACAAAACACAAATGCGATTGAAGAACAGGAAAGTAAGATTCAACAAAAAACAACTTGTATTCAACATATTTTTCACATTTTGATTGCACATTTACATCTCTTATGCTGTCTACAGTCGAGGAAATACCTGGAAAAATTAGAGCAAAAGAAAAGTGAAGGAATCAGCAGCAAACGAAAAGTGCACTTCAGCAGATCAACACAGCAAAAACCAGCTTCCTTAGACCATTTTGAATACCAAATAGTGCAGAAAAACCTTTGAAACTCTTTAACTACTGCTAACAATGAGATTAAGACCAATTCCCAGTAGTTTTTGACCCAAAATAATGCATAAATTTTAGTATATTTTTCAGAGTATTTTCTTCAGCCGTTTCTGATTTTTTAGTGTCAATCCTTCTCAACTTTATGGAAAACCAGCCTTATATAGAGGGCTTTAGGGCAGCAAAAATGATTTCACCAATTTGTTAATTACCCCTTTCCCAATTTTTATTTTTTCACATAACACCTTGAATTTTAAACCCATTTACTAAACTAACCCCAATCCCCTCTTTCCTGGAAGCTTCCCAATCAGTTTTAAAAGATTCCCTCAATTAAATTCGCCCAAATATCCTTTAACCCCCTGTTATTTACTTCAAGCCAACAAGACCCTGAACCAAACTGCCCAAATGCCTTTGGGCCCCCTGCCCAACCGAGCTCCAGCAGCTCTTTGGGCTTCTTGCATTTAGCAAGCCCAAATTCAAATTTAAACAAATGAATTCCCAAGTAAAAATAAAAAAAACAAGATAATCTAATTCTGGACTTCAGTAACATGAAATGTCTTTAAAGAAGCAAAATAAAAGAAAGAAAAAAAGAAAAGAAAATTAACAGACATTAACAAAGAAATTAGTCTAAACATTATAAACTAAACATGACTCAATCCCAATCATGCAACACAAACAATTTAAAAACAGAAAACAAGAAAGAGAAAGAAAGGATCAGAAGAAGACGAGGACGGGAATAAAACAAAGACGAAAACGAAAGAAGAACGAAAATACCTAGAATAGGCAGACGGAAAATGGGCTTGAACGAACTTCTGACACTTTTGATTTTGAGCCGAAATTGGTATTAATCGCTTGTTCTCGCCGAGAACAAACAATCAATACAAGTTTCAGGCTCAATCGCACTTGGAAACTTGAAGAATTAGAAGATTTCTCCTTTTTTTAGATCCAACGTTGGTCCGATCTGGTGAGGATTTAGGGAGATATGGTGGTAGATTAGGGATCAGGGGTGAGTGGGGGGTTGTGTGGTCAAAGTTTGGGGGGTTTGGAGGTGAACCGCCGGCCGGTGGAGGCTTAGGAGTTTGGAGGCGACGGGCTAAGGTTCTAATGGTGAGAGGATGAAGAGAAGATGAATAGGGTGAAGTGAAGTGTCTTAGGTTATTCAGACAATTTTATTTAAAATGGGGGAAGTCCTTATGGCCGTTGGATGAATTAAAATGAAAGGCTGGGATTGACTTAACCAACGAACTCAAAACGGCGTCGTTTGAGTTGTCTTGACATTTGAAGGGTTTGGACCAGGTATGGGGCAAATTTTGACTGGATCTGGAACGGGTTTTGGGGAAATTCATTTGGGCTGTGACAAATTGGCCCAAAATCACAGCCTTTTCTGATTATCCCTTTTCTTTTTTTTCTTCTCAATTTCCAATTTTCTTTTTCTTTTCAAATTAATTGACAAACCAAATTAGCTTTTAAATTAAAATAATTTACCAAATTAAACTAATTACTCATCATAGTATTTACAAAAATTAGATAACTCCTAAATTAAAAGAAGAACTATAGAATTTAAAATTAAAAGATTAAAAATGCAAAGTGAGTTATTTTTTTGTGATATTTTATTTTTATAAAACAGCTAATTTACTAATTAACCTAAAAAATATAAAAATAAATCCTAAATGCAAATGCAAAGTATTTTTGTATTTTCATGATTTAAATAAAAATAAAACATGCACACAAAAATGCAAATAATTAAGAGAATACTACAAAAATTCCTAAAATGGCAAATAATTAAAAGAAAAATCTATTTCTTTTGGATTCTGTCGGAGTATTTTATATAGGGCAAAAATCACGTGCTCACAGCTGCCCCTCTTTGCTCGGAAACACGAAGAGTTTTCGTGCAAAGATAAAGTGAGCGGATACGAGCGATTTTTGCCCGTTTGAATACTCCGTGGGAAGCATTTTTGAAAGATTTGACCGCACCTTGCTTCCGAGGTTGCCTACATATCCTTGGCTATAAAGTTATCAGGTCAGTGTAGTTCGGGAAGTTTCGGTAGCTAGGACTACCAGGAAGCTATGATTTCACTGTTGTTGCTGCTGCTACTGCTTGTTGAACTCCTTATTACACCAAGACAAAATAAAAGAAGCTAGACTAAACTACGATCTATGAATTACAAGATCCTCTCTATATCTTCAAACTTGATCTTGTAATTTATGTTGCTCTGTTGACTTGTACTCTCTAGGTGAGCTTTCTTTGTTGCTGACTTGAATTGTATTCTGAGGTGCCTTCCCTTTGTTCTCCAGGTGGGCGCCTGATTGCTAAACTTGAACCGTCTTCCCTTGAACGTTGCTGCTTTCCCTTTGTTCTTCAGGTGGGCGCCCGATTACCAACATTTGAATTATCTTCCTTTCCTCAGAAACTTTACTTGTTTTCCCTTTGTTTTCCAGGTGGGCGCCTGATTTCCAAAATTTGAACTGCATTCCCTTTGTTCTCCAGGTGGGCGCCTGATTTGCAACACTTGAACTGCTTTCCCTTTGTTCTCCAGGTGGGCGCCTGATTTCCAACATTGACTCCTCTGAAACTGCTGCTTTTCTCTTTGTTCTCCAGGTGGGCTCCTGATTTCCAAAACTGACTCCTCTGAAACTGCTGCTTTCCCTTTGTTCTCCAGGTGGGCGCCTGATTTCCAACACCGACTCCTCTGAAACTGTTGCTTTTCTCTTTGTTCTCCAGGTGGGCATTTCCAAAACTTGAACTGTCTTCCCTTTGTTCTCTAGGTGGGCGCTGATTTCCAACACTTGAACTATTTTCTCTTCGAAACTTCTTTTCCTTGCACTGTCTCCCCTTGTTCTTCAGGTAGGTGCCTGATTTTAACTAAACAGACAAAACAAAAGAAATTTTTCTGCCTCAGTGTGATATTGGGAACATCTGTGAGTGTTAAACAATTCTTGTTATCAAAATAAATTCTAAATTAAATTCCTTTATCCTGAAAGGTTTCAAATCAAGCCTCATTTTAAAGTGAAAACTTAAATGCCAAATTACATTTTCCAAAAGTAGACCTCTCGTCAAACTTTGTCATTTGCGAAGGCCTCAAAACTTACTAAATCCTGTTATCCAGGAGGGTATTGGAACTTACCGCCGAGCCTGTCTGGCGCCTGCTTTCCTCATGGAGGGTTTCTCCGAAGCAAACAAAATTTTCTGCCCCTGTTTCAATCAAAAAAAATCTTGTCAGTTTGAAAATGTGGTGGTTAGTTTGCGGCATTCTTGATGAGGGTGGCCTCCCCATTGCCGTGCTTTGCTCTAACTGGCTGCTTTGAACTGGCCAAGAATTGTTTGACTTTCTAACTGAATCTTAACCGTAGGACCCTGAATGACCTGAGTGCTCTACACCCAACCCGTTGTTGTTACATTTCTGACCCTTTTATCTGAACCAAACCATTCAACCAGTAAAACTTTCACTGACACCTTATTTCCTACTTCACATCATGCTATCTCTGGTACATTCTGGCCGCACTTTGCTTCATGCAATTGGGAAGTCGGTAGTAAGCTTTGAAATCCCTTCTTATTTGCTTAAACAAGGCTTGTCCAAGCTGACATTGGACAAGCCTTAGAAAAATAAACCCAAAAGAAATGAAACGCAATGACTTTGAGAGTTAGGAATAAAGAAGAAAATCCAAAAATGGATGACTGTTTGAGGGAGAAAAAGAAAAGAGACTTATCTAAGTGGAGCAGCTGGTACCAATGATCATGACATGCATTTTGGATTAATCAGCCCAGCCTATTCCGCCAATCACCTTTCAGTTGCCATACTTTATGCCCCGGGATCTCCATAACCCAATTTCTTTGCCAAATCACTGACCTTGTTCGGCTTGCGATGCCCTGAAAGGTTTTCACCAACAAACCTCTCTCATTTGTTCATCTCTCAACTCACTGTCGCCTTACGGTGCTCGTGAGGATTTTCACCAATAAGACTCTCTCATTTTAATTTCTCTCATCTTTCGTCGCCCTACGGTGCCCGTGAGGGTTTTCACCAATAAGACTCTCTCATTTTCATTTTTTCTGCTTAGACCGGATTGTTGCCGCTGATATGAATCACCTCACTTGCTTGACTTGGCATCTCTCGAAGACTGATCGGAAGGTCTTTCTTTGGACCGTAATGTTGGCTTTTGGATAGGGTTAAAAAGAAAGGATATCAAAAGGCTCAAAACAACTCAAATGGGTTCAAAATTACAACTTTGAAATCAGATCTCTTACAACAACTACAACTTCTGCCCCAGTTTCTTTGCTTGGGGACTTTTGGATTTTTATTTTGATGGGGCCGAGCCGTAAGGCTGCCTACGTATCCTTAAAAGGAATCAGGTCGGACGTAGTTCATGACATAGGAGTTGCTTTGTGGTTGTACTTCTCTCTTTTCTTTTCTTTCCCTTTTTCTTTTTCTTTTTTCTTTCTTTTCCTTTTTTTCTTTTCTTCTCTTTTTCTTTCTTTTCCTTCTTTTTCTTCTTTTCCTTCTCTTTTTCTTTCTTTTCTATTCTTTTCCTACTTCTTTCCTTTTCTTTTTTCTTCTTCTTTTCTTCTTTACCTCTTTACTGTAATTTCGTCTATT
>NW_017674405.1:77338-97836 GCF_001879085.1 Nicotiana attenuata
AGCAGCCCATTAAATGGGGATCTGGGCTCGAACACAAACCTAAAGAACTGTAAGGCCACAATTTTCCTCATTTCCCAGTGGCCTCAAAGTCTAGGCCCAAGGTAAACCCAAATCTCATGAAAAGTAAAAGCTGAGGAGTGTGGGACTCAAGATCGAGTCCCCACAGAACATAACCAACATTTGAAACTTGAGAAGACCAACTGAGCCCAATTGGCTTTCAGCAGTACGCAGCAACATGATACAAGAAAGAAAAACTATAAAAAGTTAACTAAGCATATTACACACCTAAGAGCAGCATTATTTTGAATTCAATTGCACTAGTGACAGGAGAACAAGGCTGTACAACATTCACACTTAATTCAGTCCCAAGCTAACTTATAAACAATTGTGTGAGATTCAAACTTTGATAGTAACCTAACAAACAGCAGTGAAGTTCTTACAGTTTGAAATAATTAACACTTGTCAGACTAACAACTTATTACTCAACCTGTAACTCTTCAAGAACAAAACGCGTCGAACTAAACTTTATAAAAAAAAAACCAACGAAATTATTCCACGACTAATCCCTGAATCTGAAAGTCGGCATCAATTTGAACAAACTGAAACGAAAGCTAAAAGTAATTTACCATATGACCTGAGCCCTCACTGCCAACAACAAAACCCTAAGCATTTTCCCTATACCAAAAACAAGTTAAATTAACTCACCACACAACAGGAGACATTGAAGACTTAACCCCAAACTTAATAACATGTTACCACATCACTAACACAGGAGGACAGTAGAATGCATATAAAATTTAAGTTATTACAAAACGCAAATGCGATTGAAGAACAGGAAAGTAAGATTCAATAAGAAACAACTTGTATTTCAACATATTTTTTCACATTTTGATTGCACATTTACATCTCATATGCTGTCCACAGTCGAGGAATCAACTAGGAAAATTAGAGCAAAAGAAAAGTGAAGGAATCAGCTGCAAAAGAAAAGTGCACTTCAGCAGATCAACACAGCAAAAACCAGCTTCCTTAGACCATTTTGAATACCAAATAGTGCAGAAAAACCTTTGAAACTCTTTAACTACTGCTAACAATGAGATTAAGACCAATTCCCAGTAGTTTTTGACCCAAAAATGATGCAGAAATTTTAGTATATTTTTCAGAGTATTTCCTTCAGCCGCTTCTGATTTTTTAGTGTCAATCCTTCTCAACTTTATGGAAAACCAGCCTTATATAGAGGGCTTTAGGGCAGCAGAAATGATTTCACCAATTTTTTAACTACCCCTTCCTCAATTTCAATTTGTCACATATCACCCTGAATTTTAAACCCATTTACTGAACTAACCCCAATCCCCTCTTTCCTGGAAGCTTCCCAATCAGTTTTAAAGGATTCCCTCAATTAAATTCCCCCAAATACCCTTTAACCCCCTATTATTTACTTCAAGCCAACAAGACCCTGAACCAAACTGTCCAAATGCCTTTGGGCCCCCTGCCCCACCGAGCTCCAGCAGCTCTTTGGGCTTCTTGCATTTAGCAAGCCTAAATTCAAATTTAAAACAAATGAATACCCGAGTAAAAAATTAGAAAAACAAGATAATCTAATTCTGGACTTCAGTAACATGAAATCTCTTTAACGAAGCAAAATAAAAGAAAGAAAAAGAAGGAAAATTAACAGACATTAACAAAGAAATTAGTATAAAAATTATAAACTAAGCATGACTCAATCCTAATCATGCAACAGAAACAATTTAAAAACAGAAAACAAGAAAGAGAAAGAAAGGACCAGAAGAAGACGAGGATGGGAATAAACAAAGACGAAAACGAAAGAAGAACAGAAATACCCAGAATAGGCAGACGGAAAATGGGCCTGAACGGACTTCCGACACTTCCGATTTTGAGCCGAAATTGGTATTAATCGCTTGTTGTAGCCGAGAACAAACAATCAATACAAGTTTCAGGCTCAATCGCACTTGGAAACTTGAAGAATTGGAAGATTTCTCTTTTTTTTTAGATCCAACGTTGGTCCGATTTGGTGAGGATTTGGGGAGATGTGGTGGTGGATTAGGGATCAGGGGTGAGTGGGGGGTTGTGTGGTCGAAGTTTGGGGGTTTGGAGGTGAACCGCCGGCCGGTGGAGGCTCAGGAGTTTGGAGGCGGCGGGCTAGGGTTCTAATGGTGAGAGGATGAAGAGAAGATGAACATGGTGAAGTGAAGTGTCTTTGGTTATTCGGACAATTTTATTTAAAATGGGGGAAGTCCTTATGGCTGTTGGATGAATTAAAATGAAAGGCTGGGATTGACTTAACCAACGAACTCAAAACGGCATCGTTTGAGTTGTCTTGACATCCGAAGGGTTTGGACCGGGTATGGGGCGAATTTTGACTGGACCTGGAACGGGTTTTGGGGAAATTCATTTGGGCTGTGACAAATTGGCCCAAAATCACAGCCTTTTCTGATTATCTCTTTTCTTTTTTTTCTTCTCAATTTCCAATTTTCCTTTTCTTTTCAAATTAATTGACAACCAAATTAACTTTTAAATTAAAATAATTTACCAAATAAAACTAATTACTCATCATAGTATTTACAAAAATTGAATAACTCCTAAATTAAAAGAAGAACTATAAAATTTAAAATTAAAAGGTTAAAAATGCAAAGCGAGTCATTTTTTGTATTTATTTTTATAAAACAACTAATTAACTAATTAACCTAAAAATTGTAAAATAAATCCTAAATGCAAATGCAAAGTATTTTTGTATTTTCATGATTTAAATAAAAATTTAACATGTACAGAAAAATGCAAATAATTAAGAGAATTCTACAAAAATTCCTAAAATGGCAAATAATTAAAAGAAAAATCTATTTCTTTGGGATTCTGTAGGAGTATTTCATATAAGGCAAAAATCACGTGCTCACAACAACCTATCCCCGAATTTGATAGACTCATTTGCCATGCTGGAATATTCTTTTATAAAGGCACATGCCAGTGCCATCAAGGTTGCTACAAGGAAATCCGATGTCTTCAATCAAATAGAGAGAAAACGAGATGCTACGGGAGTTTGTGTCTCGCTTTAAAATGGAGAGAATGGAATTACCAGTTTCCGATGACTGGGCGGTGTAGGCCTTCACCCAAGGTTTGAAGGAACGAAGCTCGATAGCTACGAAGCAGCTAAAGCAGAACTTGGTTGAATATCCAAGCCGTGACTTGGGCAGATGTCCACAACCGGTATCATCAAAGATTAGGGTCGAGGATGACCAACTAGGAGCCCCCTCGGGCTCTGTATATCCTAGCAGGCTCCTGGCAAAGGAACCAAGGCCAAACAAGGAAAGGTACCAACCGTACACTGAAGATTAAAGAAATGTCCCAAGGCGTAATATACCCCGAAACGACCGAAGGACAGATCGAGGTCAGAATCCTCGGGGACTCGTGAGCAAAGCCGGATTCGACAAACATGCAGGACCGACAGAGGCGCCCCGATTATCTAAGTACAACTCAACATTGATGTTTCGGACATGTATCGGTCATAGGTAAAATCAAAGACACCAGGTGGCCGAAACCCGTACTATCAGATCCGTCACAAAGGAACCCTAACCCGGTGTGCGAGTTTCACAGCATACACGGTGATAGGACCGAAGACTACAGACAGCTCCGAGAAGAAGTAGCCGACTAATCAGCAAAGGGCACCTCCGAGAGTTCCTCAGCGACCGAGCTAAAAATCAATTTCGGGAAAGTGAGGCGAACAGGAAAAATGAAACAGAAGAGCCGCAACATGTCATCCACATGATCGTTGGAGGAATCGACATCCCACAGGAACCCATTGTCAAACGAACAAAAATAACCCTCACCAGGGAAAAACGGACTCGAGCTTACATACCCGAGGACGCCCTCACATTCTGCAAAGAGGACATCGAGGCCTTGTCTCAGCCTCATAACGACTCATTGGTAATTTCTTTTCTTGTGGATACATTTCAAATTAAACGTGTGCTTGTGGATCCAGGTAGCTCGGCCAACATTATCAGGTCGAGGGTGGTGGAGCAGCTCGTACTGCTCGACCAGATCGTGCCCGCCTCTCAAGTCCTCAACGAATTCAACATGGCGAGCGAGATAACGAAAGGGGAGATCACCCTCCTGGTCAACGTGGCCGGCACAACTCAAAATGTCAAGTTTCATGTCATCGAAGGAGACATGAGGTATAATGCCTTGCTCAGAAAGCCATGGATACACTACATGAGAGCAGTACCATCAACCCTTCATCAAATGATAAAGTTTCCAACAAAGGACGGAATAAAGACGGTATACGGGGAGCAGCATGCAGCAAGAGAGATGTTTGCGGTGCACGATGTAGCACCTGCATCGACACCTTCAACCTCGACGGAGCCATAGGATAAGAAAATGGCGAAGTAACAATCACAAGCTACATTTTCGGCTACGGCCGAGTGAAAGAGCAAAGGACCATACCGCGTCCCGGAGCGAGTAGTTGAAGCATATCGAGGCTCAAAGCGCCATTACTTCTAAGGTATAACTGTCTCCTTTTCTATTTATGTCTTACACTAACCTGTGTGCAGGTGTCCGATTAGAAAAATCGAAGCACCTTCCATCCTGAAGACCTTAGGTTTTAAAGCATGCGTTGCACTCTTTTCCTTCGATCGAATTTTATCCCAAGAAGGGTTTTACCGGCAAGGTTTTTAATGAGGCAACATCTATATGCTACCTAAGGAGAACTTAACAAGTACTCAAGGTTTCTCTCCAATCAACCTCGAATACTACGGGGCATTCCCCTGGGAGATCACCTCCCCGGAGAAATCAAGATGAGTCAAAGAGGGTCTCGATAAAAAAATAATGTATCTAGCCAAACGGTCAAATAAACTGTGTCCCCATAGAATAATCGAACCCTCGAAGACAAAAACACGTATACTTGTACCAAGTAATCAAAGGAGTATATTTTACCATCAAAATGCCTCGCGCTTCAAAGAAGTTTGCTATTTTTACAAGAAACGGCCCTAGGGCCAGAAATTTCCCGAACACTTTGGAACCGACGTCAAAAACTCGAAGCCGTAAGACCTTCGAGCCGGAAACGTTAAGCTCATAAGCCCTCAATGAAGCAACATCGAATTTACAAAGAACGGCTCCAGAGCCAAAAGCTTTCGATGTCTCGGGGACTGCCGCCGACTTTCACCCCATCGAACTATCAAAAATTCGAGGCTATAAGACCCCAAGCGGGAAACCTCGAGCCTGGATGACCACCACGTGGAAATACCAAATCTGTAAGACCTCAAGCAAGGCATGAATTATACTTGTACCAAGTAACCTATCTGCAAGACCTCAAGCAATGCATGAATTATACTTATGCCAAGTAACCTATCTGTAAGACCTCGAGTAAGGCATGTTCAAATTTATAAGACCTTACAAAAGGCATAATCCCGATCCTAAAGTCAAGGCTATATATTTGAACTTGTAAGACCCCTAAAAGGGCATACTCTCGATATAGACGCCGAGGCTACCTCACTCGGGGACTAAAAGGCTACGGCCAAACACAATGTCTAAGGTCATAAGGCTCTGGCCAAACTAACGCGACTCGAGGACGCCCGACCGTCGCCATAAAATCATAGGCGCCATCCTATATTAATGGTCGTACCGACCCAAGGCGTAAGAGCCCAAGCGCCAGCCCATATTAGAGGTCGTACCGACCCAAGGCGTAAGAGCCCAAGCGTCAGCCCATATTAGAGGTCGTACCGACCCAAGGCGTAAGAGCCTAAGCTCCAGCCCATATTAAAGGTCGTACCGTCCCAAGGCGTAAGAGCCCAAGCGCCAGCCCATATTATAGGTTGTACCGACCCAAGGCGTAAGAGCCCAAGCGCCAGCCCATATTAGAGGTCGTACCGACCCAAGGCATAAGAGCCCAAGAGCCAACCCATATTAGAGGTCGTACCGACCCAACGCGTAAGAGCCAAAGCGCCAGCATATATTAGAGGTTGTACCGACCCAACATATAAGAGCCTAAGGGCCGGCACAAATAGCCTCAAGGCCGATTTTTAGACCTAAAGGTCAATGAACTTAAATCGAAACTTGACTCGGGGTCTAATCCCCAAACGATCAACTTTCAACCGTTACAAAACGCTCAGTAGTAGCAGGAACCTAAGGGTTTAATTTGAGGTCCAAAATTTCGGACCAATTGTCAACAAGCATCACAGTTTATTCCTAAAAGCAAAGGAAAGACGAGAAATGATGAAAAACGAAAGGCTTCTTACATTTATATTAAAAGTTCACAAGGGTTCATTTACAAGGCCTATGCCTAAAACCCTTACAAAGGAGAGAGCAAATAAAACCCTAATCTACCACCGGGGCTGTGCCTTCGACGGCTCCCTCTGAGGTTATGCTTTCAACAGCTCCGACCACGGCCCCCGGGTCTTCAGCGGCCTCTTCCCCTTCGGGGATTTTGCCTTCTTCTTCATCATCTTCCGAGCCACTGCTCGACTCACCTTTAGAAGTAAGTAGGGCCGCAGCCTCCTCTTCTAGGGTCTTCACCCTCTCGATCTCGGCGGACAAAGCGTGCATGTATATCCTTGAGAGCCTGCCTCCGAGATTCTAACCGGGCATGCTCCACGGCTCGGGTCAATTGCAGCTTGGCCTCCTCGGAAACCTTCCTGGCCTGAGCATTTGCAGCAACGACATCATCTTTGTACGAAGATATGAGCACCTTAGCTACAGCCCTGACCCCGGATAAAGCAAAAACCAACCTAGTATGAAGATCTTTATACTTATTACTCTCTGCCCTCGCATCACGATGTTGATGTCCGGTTGAGACTACCTTCCCCTGGAGGGTATCTCTCTCAGACACTGCCTCACTCACGTGCCGTTTGAGTTCGATAATTTCAGAGTCTCTAGCTCGGAGCTCCTCCCTCATTAGGACATCTTTCTTCTCAAGCTGCAAAGATCAGCCCAAAGGTGTTAAAACACTAAAGTCGGGTAAGCATATAGACAGAAAAAACGGAAACTATATTGCCTGCTCAATGAGACGAGTCCTCTCTCGGGACGCCGTCTCCAAACAATCCCGAAGGCCACGGAATTCTTCCTCCTTCTTGGTAAAAAGGGTTCGAAGCTCATCGGCTTCCGAGGTAAGCTTCCTGCGCTCACCCTCGTAGCGAGTCAACTCGGCTCGAAAGCTAGAAAAGATCTGATTGTAAAGCACCTTGTCCTGAAACCATGAAAGAAACAAAGTTAGAAAGACGAAGGTCAGGGCTTCGAGCAGAATTTACAAAAAATTACCCGCTGCTAGTTTGTATGAGTCCACCAAATAGTAGAGTACCTGGTCCTTTATGAGGTTATGCTGAAAATGCTAATAAAGCAGTAAGTAAATGAGACACAGGACTTTTACGTGGAAAAATCCCAACTCAAGGGGACAAAAACCACGACCTACACCTGTAGGCTTTCAACTTCACTAACTTGTAAACACCTATTACAAGCCACTTTGTAATGACTCTATTACAAAGAATTCAACACAACTAACTTGTGGTACTCTCACCACAAGCCACTTTGTCACTCTCTAGTTACAAAGAATTCAAATAACTTGTGATACTCTCACCACAAGCCACTTTGTCACTCTCTAGTAACAAAGACTTTAACTTACAACTAAACCTAGTCACAACATAAACTCTGAGAGTTTACGAATTTTACAAGAGAGTTCCTAATCAACGCTTTTGGCTAAGCAGTTTAGGAGATACAATAAGAACAATAACAAAGTTACAACTCAACTAAGGACAACAAAATTCTAACTTTAGGAACTGGTCCGTAGTAGTGTTTAACTTTGTTCTTCAAGCTCGTGAGAATTAATTTCTCTATTTTGCAAAAGGCTTGAATGAGAAACAGAAATGTTCAAGTGATGTTTTGATATAAACTCATTGTTGATACACCTTGATGACATCACTTGAAATGATGTAAGCACTTTAGTTGGTCAAGGAATAAGTGGGCACTGGAAACAGTGCAGTGCAGGCAGAAACAGTGCAGGCGGTCACGTCGCTTCCAGCTGTGTCCAATTGACTTTGTACTGCTATGAGGGAACCACAAGGGTATCAGGTCCTTGTTTGGTTTCCTATCTCCTGAAGCTATAGCAGTTCACATTTAGCTGGAATCCATTAACTTGCAGTATAGTCCAAGTGTGTCAGGTTCCCTGTTTGGTCCTTGATAGTAAGTTTGTTAGATCATCAAAACATAAGGCAAAGACATTGAAAACCTATCAATTTCCCCCTTTTTGATGATGGCAAACTTGACATTGATAACGTGGATTTAGAGCAAGGAAAACCAAATTAAGTAACAGGAGAACACAAGTTCCACAAGTTCCCCCTGACTTTATGCCTTCCTTATTTCTCATTATATCTACATATCTACACCTACACTTATTTATCCCCCCTTTTGGCATCATTAAAAAGACACAAACAGATAAACAACATAAAGAAGTCTAGCCGAGCTAACTCATGCCACATATGTGCACACAATCATGATAGAGAAGAGAAACATAGAATTTAAGCAATGAGATAATAAAAGAGGATAGATTTTATATTAATTAAATTTAATATGCCTTTGCTTAAAAAGCAAATGCAACATTGGACTATTAAGACGGGAGCAGTACCGTTTCATCCCAACCACATCAAAAAAAAAAAAATATAAACATCTGCCAAAGAAAAACTTAAAGGACATTTCCAGAAGCTGGTCACTGAAGGGGTACTTAGGGGGCACTAGGAGTAGAGGGCTTGGAGGCTACAACAAGTATTTGGAGAACAAGGTATATTCGAGCATTGGCCGACTTTTGCTCATTGAGCAGTTCTGCTTTCAGGTTCTCTACTTGCGCCCTGAGATCAGCATTCTCTTTTGTCAAACGAGCGACTTCATCATTTGACGCCGGAACCCCTTGGGCCTGCTGACCTTCCAGGATAGCATTCCTAGCCTTTAATCGATGAATCTCCTCAATTCCACTATTCTGAGCATTAATGAGCTGTGAGACGGTTGATGTACTTCCTATCCCCCCCCCCATTCTTTCTATGCACTCGCATTCTTCCAATGTTGTCTGTGAGAAAGTCTGCTTCTTACTCCCCACCTTGCCTTGCCCCAGTGGCACCTCAAAGAACTTAAACACTTGCGTAAGCAAAAACCCGTAGGGAAGACCATGATTACCATCTTTGAAGGTGGCTACCTTTTGCATGTGTTCAATCATAATAGCAGGCAGGCTTACAGGAGCAAAGCTATCTAGTTGCTCCATCAAGAACAGATCAGACCTAGAAGTCACTGACCTCCTCTCAGCTCGAGGCAGTAGAACTTTGTTTACCAATTCGAAAAGCAGCTGATAGACAGGGAGTAACGCCTTCTTATGGATCTGGTCCCCTTCTGGTTTGCATTGTCTTTTACCACGGCATTTCTGAAGTTAAACTGACACACATCCTTTACACAGGACACACCAACTGTAGGAACTTTAAGAATTTCTCCAAGGAACTTTACATCGAACACGATATCTACTCCATTCACCAAAGCACAGATGTGGTTGGTCTTAACGGGAAAGAGGCTAGCAAAGAAACTTTGTACCTCATCCTCATATGCCTTAGGTGCATCTATTTGGAATAGATGCCCCCATCGTTGAAACTCAACCATTTCAAGAATTTGTTGCATACCATCCATCTCAAAGATTGTTGGGTCAAACGTACGACCCAGCTGAACCTTTTGGTGCCTTAGGCGTTCTGAACCAAGGTTGACTTCACTTCTCATCCCCTTCAAAGAACCAGGTTCCTGAACAATTTTAGACTTTTGTTTGCTGGACTTCCCACCACTTGATTTCTCTTTTCCCTTGGATTTGACTAACACATCCTCATCAGACATCGAAAACTCACTCGCAACATCCTTTAACTTGGAGTTAGAGGTTGAAACCTTCTCTACTGAAGCAGGCTGCTTCTTTTTCTGAGACCGTCTAACTAGTGAACCAGGTTCATCCGGTGTTTCCTCTTCCACCTCTACCACAGGGATCGCCTTATCACTTACGGGCACACTATCTTTCACCAGCTTCCTCCTTTGCTTCTTACTACTTTTTCTGCTCTTTTGAAGGGCAAAGTCGTAGGCCACCTTAGCTTGCAACCTGGTAGTAGCTCGTTTGATGGAAGACTTAGGAGTGGACACAACCCTCCGCTTAACTATGAAAGCATCGAGAGCCGGGTTATCTAGATCCTCCTCATCACTGGACCTCATCTCAGGAGCTTGAACATCCAGAGGCGCAACATCAAATGCAGGAGCAGAAGTGTCCTGGGAATGAGAACCCTGACCTGGGTCCTCCGGAGAGGGATCGGGTTCCTCATGTGAGAGCCCAGTAGTTTCTGCTAGTGCAGCGTCCTCTACTGGCACTATAGCTCCTTTTTCCCCATATCCTGTACCGCATTTTTCTGAGTAATTATCTCCTGAAGGACACCGTCAGCAGATACCACAAAGATGGTTACAACATTGTCTTTCTCAATAAGCACTACTGCCACCACTGAATCAGCAGCAACAATGATAGAACCCTCTGCGACCTCATGCCTGTGACTTTGTTCTCCACTTGTTCTTTGATTAGTGGGTATTGCAGAAGATAGAGAGGACAGATCAGTATTTTAGGGATTTTTGAAATGGAAAGAGAATGAGAATTTGGGTGCGGTGTGATTTCAGTAGGGAGAGTAGGAGTGGTTATAAAAGACTCAGAAGGGAAGGAGGACTCCATAGGTTTATCAGTAACAAGTATGACTGAGGCAGGGAGCTCGGGGTTTGTATCAGCCATGGAAAGATGGAGTGAAGGTGCTTTGGGAAGTTCTAATGGAGGACTTATGGTTTGTGGAGAGCAGAAGGTTTTTTTTATTAAGAATGGATAATTATGAAGAGAGAGATAAGGACCGGTTCTGAAACGGCGGTTGGGCGTGAAGAAGTGAAACGTTTGAGAGGGAGATGGAAAGATTTGAAGTGAAGAGACGTGATAGCAGAGTCTGAAAAGTTGGATGACAAGGCAGTTGTGTTTTGTACCTTTTTTAAGACGTGTATTAAAGAATGCACAGAACTACTAACCTTTGGTACAAGAACTAGGTTCTTTACCTTTTATTTGAAAGTATCAACCTCTTTTATCATCCATGCACTGCATCTACGGCTTCTATACTCATCATGCGTGTTTACATGCAACGGTATTGAAGTGAGTTAGACATGGCCAGAAAATACTTTTAGCCAGTTTTTTCTTGAAGGTGATTTTCATAGCCAACTAACGAGGAATCAGGTCCTCAATTGGGCTTTAAAATCCCCAACTTCATGCTGTTTCTTTCAAAATGTTCTCTACTTAATGCTTTGGTGAAGATGTCTGCAATTTGGACTTCTACCCTACAGAACTTCATACATATCAACCTTTTCTCCATATTGTCCCTCAAAAAGTGATGCCTCACATCAATATGCTTGGTCCTTTTGCGTTGAACTGGATTCTTGGCCATGTTGAGTGCACTGGGGTTATCACATAGAAGGGGTACACTCTAAGTGAGTACCCCAAAGTCCTCCAGTTGCTGCTTAATCCATAAAAGTTGTGCACAGCAAGATGCTGCGGCTACATATTCTGCTTCAGCTGTTGAAAGAGCCACTGAGTTTTGCTTCCTTGTGCCCCAAGAGATGAGACATGAACCTGGGAAGTGAGCCATTCCAGAAATGCTTTTCCTGTCTATAAGATAACCTACATAGTCTGCATCAGCATATCCAATGAGATTAAAATTGTCACCTGAGGGATGATAAAGGACTGGGTCCTGTGTTCCTTTGAGATATCTCAGAATTCTTTTGGCTGCCTTCAAATGAGATTCCTTGGGATTTGATTGAAACCTTGCACATAGCCCCACACTGAAGACAATATCAGGTCTACTAACAGTAAGATAGAGAAGAGACCCAATAATGCCTCTATACATGGTTTGATTCACAGGAGGCCCAGTTTCATCCATGTCCAGTCGAGTAGCCGTAGCAATGGGAGTGTCTATCATCTTTGATGCTTCCATGTCAAACCTCTTCAAGAGCTCCCTGATGTATTTTTGCTGACAAATGAATGTACCCTTTGGGGACTGTTTTACTTGAAGACCCAGGAAGAAATTCAGTTCCCCCATCATACTCATTTCAAACTCACTTCCCATGAGTTTTGCAAATTCTTCACACAAAGAATCAGTTGTTGCCCCAAAAATAATATCATCAACATAGACCCGAACAATGAGCAGGTTCCTTCCCTGTTTCTTTAGGAACAAGGAGTTGTCAATTATCCCTCTTTTAAAGCCATTTTCCCATAGGAACTTTGACAGTCTTTCATACCAAGCTCGAGGAGCCTGCTCCAGCCCATACAATGCTTTGTCCAGTTTAAACACATATTCAGGGTGTTCATGACATTCAAACCCTAGAGGTTGCTTCACATAGACTTTTTCCTTAAGAAGTCCATTCAGAAATGCACTTTTGACATCCATTTGGAACAAGATGAATTATATGAGATGCAAAAGTGATTAAAATTCTAATAGCTTCCATGCGAGCGACCGGAGAAAACATTTCATCATAGTCAATCCCTTCTCCTAATTGTAGCCTTGAACCACTAGCCTGGCCTTGTTCCTTGTGGTATTTCCCTGTTCATCAAGCTTGTTCCTGAATACCCACCCGGTTCCTATAATGGTTCGATCTGAGGGTCTGGGTACCAGGTGCCAGACATTGTTCCTTTCAAACTGATGTAACTCGTCTTGCATGGCTGTAATCCAATCTGCATCTTTCAAGGCTTCCTTGATATTCTTGGGTTCTATTTGGGAGAGCAAGGCTGAGAAGGCAAGCGAATTTCTGGCTTTTGACATGGTTTGTACTCAGGAATCTAGAGGGGTAATTATGTTGTCAAGAGGATGAGAGGTTTTGTGTCTCCAGTTAGACGTCTTAGGTTCATTGAGAGAGAATGTGGGTATATTTGACTGGTTTTCCTGTATTCTTCTCTTATGTGCTAGTGGAGTACCCTGAACTGCATCAACCACTCTCTCTTCAGCTTCAGTGGTTGTAATTGAAGTACCTGGTTCCATTGAAGATGAGGCAGTATTGTCTTCACTCAACTCTTTTACTTGGCTCATCATATCTGCCTTTCCATTTGTCATGTCAATGACTTCAGCAAGGACTACTAAAGGTTCTCCATCTTGATCTTCTTCAGCACTTTTCTCACAGGATGGATAAGACTTGTCACACCTTCTTTTTACACACTACCCCGAAGGATAATGTATAAGGGAGTTTTTCCAATTTAAGTGACATCATTCGAAATGGGATTATTTATTTGATTTTTAGAGTCGCCACTTGGGATAGGTTTGGCTTTTGGTGTCCCAAGTCACCAATTTATCTTCAATCCCAAATCGAGGAAAATTCGACATCCCGAATGGAGTCTGCGAACCAGAAATTCTAAATAAGGAATTTTATTGACCCGGGGTAAGGTGTTAGGCACCCCCGGACCCCGTGGTTCTAGCACGGTCGCTTAAAGTATTATAATTGGCTAAAATCTGATTTTAATACATGTCATCCTATAGTGCAATTTTAGAATTATTCACCGCTTTTAATTTAAAATTTTTTAAGAAAGTGAACGTCGTTTAAAACATGTTTTTGGATCACGTCACATGAAATGCACCTGGATCCTCGACACATTTTAGTCAACGTTTTGGGATTCGAATTTGGGTCGCATGAAATGCATACCCGAATTTAGGAAGTTAAAGTTATTAAAGAACGCGCCTAAAGCATTTAGCGTATTATGTACTTTGCGGGAGGCCATGAAAATTCGCTAACTAGCGCGTCCCAAGTTCTAAGTATTTTAAAGGAAATAATTAAAAGAGGGCCACGCATTTGAGGTTTTATTTGGCGCGGCGCACCTCGATTTATTTTAAAGGCCATCCTAAAATAAACTATTATTATCTATTGAGGATTGTCTCTAACAAAACTTAATTAGTTAGCACTATGAATTAATTAATATTAAAGGCATTCAGGAAAGCTAGGGCCTCAAGATCAAGTCCAAACTCAAACAAGAGGATCTCCATTATTGAAGACCCCTTAATTCAAGTTTGCTACTTAACTTGAAAGGCCTAAGCTTGCACTACCAAATTAAATTACAACTTTAAAATGAATTCAGGCCCTCAGCACATTTGGCTTAGAGACTAGCCCAAGAATGAGGAAAATTTGGTCAGGTTTTATAAGGACCTGCCCAATCGTGGGCCTCTGCACAGGCCCAAATGGAAAGTGAAATAGAATTAGGACCTTGAATCGAGACCCCATATTCTCACAACTTAACAATGCTAACTGATTTAATGAGCTGATAATATTGGGGCCTATTATTATATAACCGGGCCTGAAAGAGGGTCCCAATATCTAGTGTTTGGATTTATGAAGCTATCTGTGTGCAAAGCCTCAACTGTAAAGCTGATTACTATATTTGGGCCTCTAACAGGCCCAACTCAATCATCTGGACAATTCATTGATGGCCCAAGTATAATGACTGGACTTTGAATTTTTGGTATCCTCTTTTGTGTTCTAAATTGTTGCAGTAAACAACTACCTTCAGGAGCTAAAACAATTTAACCTAATCACAACAATTAAACAAACGCAGCAGCTAAAACGATTTAAAATAACTAAAACATGTTAAACAACTAAACAATTAAACTACTCATGATCCGATTTTAGGGTAATTAAAACGTTTCAAAGCAACTAAACCAAATTAAAACATATTTCCTAGATTGTATATGTGTCAAAGCAAGCAAGTAAATGCTCCAGTTTACATGCTGATTTTAAATCTAAATTTCATGCTTGTATCTAGATTGTATATATCCTTATGAAACACATACTCATTCTAGAGTTTATTTCCAAAACAACATCTAAACCTGTACAATACATTTGCAGCGTTTATTGAACATGAATCTTGACATAACTCCAATTCAACATCCATACTAGGATTAAGCTATACTAAAACTAATACTACTGAGCATAACACTCATATAATTCCGAAATTGTCCAAACAGTCCAGTTATTACATTCCTTAGAGAGTTCAGCTTATGTAACTTTTCAAATCCTAATGACAACTGAATACAGTATTTGAATTAACCTATTGTAGCAAATTACAGACCTATGTAAACATGTTAGACAATCAAATGAAAGTAAATAGTGGAAGAAAAGTCCTAGAATAGAACATGTAATATTTCAGTATTTTTCTTCAAATTGGAGCATACATTTGGATTCAATCTTCAGGCATCATTTGAGGCAAAAAAATGTACCTGGAAATTAGAACAAAAATGAGGAAATGGAGGATCAGCTAGGCAGCAGTGCAGAATAGATGCAATTGCAGCAGAAATCAGCGATTCCAAGTCAAAAACCCAGGCAATAAAGGATAGGATTGCAGTAGATTTCAAAACAACTTCAATCAACCCACAAAATCAGCTGAACTTGAAAACCAAGCTTGTACCACTAAGTTTCTGAAATTCTAATTGTAACCCCCCATCTAGAAGGTTTAGGGGGTTCTACTTTCAGCTACTGCAGGATTCTCTATTTTCTTTCCTAAACTACCCTTCACAAATATGAGAATTAACCCCTCCCCCCCCCCCATGACCCTCTTATGGCCCTTGAAAGGTCTCCAATGGGTCAACTTATGAACCAAACCCTGTTTAACTTAAGGGCCTGAATAATGTAGCCCAATTCCAACAACTTTCAGGCCATCAGTCATCCAACCCTAAAGCTCTGAACAGGGCTGTCCAGGCCAATGAAAACAGAAGCAAGGAAGGCCAAGGAATTGAATCCAAAGAACTCAAATAATTGGAACAAAACAGAAATCAATTTTAATTAATCTAGCCACAAATATGAACCAGGCAAGCTGAGTAAAAACAACTGAACAAGACCTATTTCATCATCTGACCCAAATTAATCCAAAGAACTAATCCAAACGAGACTGAAAAGAAAAGAAATAACACAGAAGAAAATGGATACTTACTGTATCGATGGCTTACAAACCATAGAACAGGTGCGGAAGGATTTGACTTCATGATGTGAACCGTAACATTGAGCACTAGCCTGGATTTCTCCAATGGCCTGTGCTCTTTGTCACAGTTCCCATTATGAGCCAAGAATGAAGGAGAAACAGAGATGAATGCCCATCGGAAAATTATGACCATACCTGGCCATTACGCGCAAACGAACCTCTAAACCCCCTGACTTTCCATCGAAGTTGGTCTATGCACACAAATCAAGAAGAACCAGATCGGAGCTTGAAAGAGAGAAGAAGGAGAATACTTCAGTGCTGCCTTCGATCTTTGATTTGAAGAGGAAGGGTGGTTTTGGAAAGAAAATAACAGTGTATTTGGAATGGGAACATGAGAGTGGTTATTTGGTCAAGTTTTCAGGTGATTTGGAGGTCACTCGCTGCCGCATGGCGATTTCCGGTGGCGGCGGCAGTGGTGAGAGAGAGGAGTGGAAGAGATGACATAAGATGGAGTACTAGGTTAATGTTATGACATTCAAACATTTTTAATTAAATGGGGGAAGTGATTGGAGCCCTTGGATGAGGGAAAAACGGAGGGCCAAGATTAAATCGCCACAAACTAACTTAAAACGACGTAGTATTTTCCCCATACTACGTCGTTTCAGGAGTCTCTGAGGCTGGGGTTCGGACCGGGTATTTGGGGTGAATTTTGGGCTTGGTTTGGGCGTGTGGACAGGTTTTGGCTTGGGCTGGTGATTTGTTTTAACACTGGCCCAAAATTATTTGTTTTTCTCTTTCTTTTTTTTTCAACTTTAAAACCAAACTAAAATTAAACCTAAAAATTAATTCATCCTACCTAATTAAGCTATAATTAAACTTATACCGATTTAAAGGAAACTAATAAACCTAAAAACTAAAATTAATGCCAATCAAAACAAATCAAAGTTTTCTTTGTGATTTTTTTGTATTTTTGTACAAGTCTAATTACTAATTAATCTAAAAATATGTGAAATTAAATCCTAAATGCCCATGCAATATTTTTTATATTTTTTATGAATTATCATGCACACACAAAGGAAAAATACACAAAATTACGCAATTAAATCCTAAAAATCAAATAATAAAAGAAAAATCCTAATTCTAAGAAGTCTATAGGAATAATTCAAGCGAGGCAAAAATCACGTGCTCACAGCTGCCCCTCTTTGTTCGGAGACACGAAGGGTTTTCGGGCAAAGATAAATGAGCAATTATGAGGGATTTTTGCCTGCCTGGCACTCTATGAGAAGCAATTTTGAAAACCGTCTGACCGAACCCTGCTTCAAAGGTTGCCTACATATCCTTAGCTGAAAAGGAATCAAGTCAGTGCAGTTCTGGAAAGTTTGGTAGCTGGGACTACCAGGAGCTGTGATTTCACTACTGTTGCTGCTGCTACTGCTTGTTGACCTCCTTATTACACCAAAAGGAAAATCAAACTAAGCTAGCTATGCCTATCAACTATGAGTTACAAGATTCCTATCTATAATTCTCTTGAAACTTGATCTTGAGTCTTAGCTGATTTTTCTATGGACTCCAATCTGAATCTTGATGCTCGCAAGTTGTAGGTGTTGTTTCTTTCTGCAGCATTAAGTCAAAACAGGATCGGCGGAGCTTGTGACTTCAATTAGATTTTGAGCAATCCGCGCCTTTGTTCGCTTCAACATTTGAGTTCCTTTCTTTTTGTTCTTTTCTTCCTTTCTTTATTCTGGATTGAGACTCATTCCATCGGTCATCTTGCACCCTATGTCTTGAGGTCAACCTGCTTAAGATACCAAAACAAACAAATGAACGAAATTTTCTGCCCCAGTTTTCACTAAGAAAATTTCGTGAGTTAGTTGTGACACATATCTAAGCGATCAAATCAAGAATGTGTATCCTTGTGAATGAATCCAGGTTATGCTGGGAAATGACCGGGTTATGCCGGAAAAGGATAAAAGGGGTCCTCGGGTTATGCCGGGACGGNGGGTTGGAGCCCTAATGTTGGCTAAAGGGGAAAAACGCTCAACTCAGGGGTTGGAGCCCTAATGTTGGCTAAAGGGAAAACGCTGAACTCAGGGGTTGGAGCCCTAATGTTGGCTAAAAGGAAAAACGCTCAACTCAGGGGTTGGAGCCCTAATGTTGGCTAAAGGGAAAAATGCTCAACTCAGGGGTTGGAGCCCTAATCTTGGCTAAACCAAGTAACAGGTTGATATTGGGAATTCTAAAATATCCTTTTTTGGGATTCTTTTGTTATCTCTTTTTTTCTCTTTTTTTCATTTTTGATAAGATGCAGGAAAGAACTTGGAGGAAACTTCCCTTTTGCATTGATTATTTGCTGCAAAGATGTTTCAGCACTTGCGCGTTTCTTTTCTTTTGGCTGCACCTGCTTTTGCGCGGTTGCCTGGATTGCACCTGTTTTAATTTTCAAACAAAGAATAAATGTTAGTTTGAAACGGTGGTTGGTTTTGTGGCCTTGATTGCTTGATCCCGGCCTATCTTCTATTGAGAACCTCTGCTGCTTGATGGTTTTGAAGATTCTTCTCTCTTTCAAACCGGATGGCTCATCTTTCAGGATTTCATGACAACTCGCCCGCGTGGGGCTCCGGCCTTTCACTTTATTTTGCCTTTAAGACCTTTGTCCTTGACTTTTTTTTTTGTTTTTCTCTTTCAATAGCTTTGATTTCAAAGCATCCGCCATCATGGCCTGTCGGGATTGACTTGATGCACCCGCTGAGGCTGGGTACTTTTCTTTAGCTTTTGTTAGGGAGAGCCCTACAAAGCCAGTCCTGCCACCTTTTCTTTGTAATAATTTCGGAATCAGCGTTAGACCGAAAGGGATTCAAGGAAAAAGTAAGCAAGAAGATGAATTTAAAGAGAAGCGTCCCTTTCGGGGGGAAGAGAAGGACTTATTTGGGGGTACATGCAAGCTTCAAATAAACATGACATGCTTCTTGGAATGGATGCCCGACCCGCACAAACTTTCCAACTTCTCGTAAACTCATTGACCCGTGTCTCAAAACCAGGGAACCCTTCCAGGACTCTTTCAGTGGTGGGAGATATCTTCTTTTCGGCCAACGGCGCCCTTTGCGGATTTTCACCAGTCGACCTCTCTCATTTCTCTTCCCACCGTCGCCCGATAGTGCTCTTTACGAGTTTTCACTAAGTGGACTCTCTCATTTTCAATTTCTCTACTCACCGTCGCCTTATAGTGCCCATAGGTTTTGACCGATAAGACTCTCTCATTTTATTTCTCTCAATTCGATTGCATCAGATTCCAACAATTATGTTTTCAATTCCACGCCTTTGCCAATTGATCGGAAGGACTTGGACAAGGTTTTTGGGTAAAAAGAATTTTGGATGGAATTACAACTTTGGAACCGTTTTGGTGGGCTCATTGCCGAGCCATTATATCATCTGCCCCAGTTTCATTTTTTGGGGAATTGGGATTTTTGTTTTGGTGTGACTGAACCCCAGAGAGAGGCTGCCTACGTATCCTTTCGGAATCAAGTCAGACGTAGTTCAGGAAAACTTTGTTTTTGGTTGTTTTTGTTTTTGTTTTGTTTTGTTTTCTTCTTCTCTCTTTTTTTTTCAATTTTCTTTTCTTTTCTCTTTTTTTTTGTCTTTTTTTTTCCAATAGGACTTTCGGGTTCCAAAGAGGGTAACCAAGGAAGGGTAACTGGCTCAAAGGGTTTGCGAAAGATTGATAGTGTTTGGATAGCGGGAATGAAAGCCTTCTTCATCTCAATTGAACAAAGTCGTCACCGCAGAAAATCTAGACATAGTACCTTTTTACTGCATCCGCATTCACAGCTGCTTCGGGATCATTTCCTTCGATGTCTCCCAGATACAATGCTCCTCTTGGCAATATCTTTCTGATAATGTACGGACCCTTCCAATTAGGAGCAAATTTGCCTTTTGGTTCCTGGTGATGAGGAAGAATGCGTCTTAACACAAGTTGTCCTACTTCAAAATTCCTGGGCCGTACTTTCTTGTTATAAGCGCGGGCCATTCTTTGTTGGTACAACTGTCCGTGACAAACCACGACCATCCGTTTTTCATCAATTAAAGACAACTGTTCCAGACGAGTCTTGACCCATTCACTATCCTCGATTTCTGCTTCAACGATTATCCTGAGCGAAGGGATTTCTACCTCTACGGGTATAACAGCCTCGGTTCCATAGACCAAAAGGTATGGGGTAGCTCCTACCGATGTGCGCACTGTGGTGCGATATCCCAGTAATGCAAAAGGCAACTTTTCATGCCATTGTCTGGAGCTCTGAATCATCTTTCTCAAAATCTTTTTGATGTTCTTGTTTGCTGCTTCAACGACACCATTGGCTTTAGGCCGATAAGGAGTAGAGTTTCTATGCGTTATTTTGAATTGTTCGCATACCTCCTCCATCAAACGACTATTCAGGTTGGCAGCATTGTCTGTGATGATAGTTGCAGGAATGCCAAAACGGCAGATAAGATTAGAGTGCACAAAATCTACCACCGCTTTCTGGTG
>NW_017674406.1:0-56978 GCF_001879085.1 Nicotiana attenuata
AACCTACTGCTACTTGTCTATTGCACTATATAGTCGGCTGGAAGCCAAGACTAGATCTTGGATCCTATTTACTTCACTCTCCTACTGCAAATTTCTTACTGGTATGCCTCCATTACTGCTATTCAATTAAACTATGTGTTTCCTGTTATCAGTATGACTATTTTTAGATCTATATGCTCTATGTTTACTATGTTTATGGCTATGCAATTAGACTATATGTTTCCTGCTATTCAACTAAACTTAGGTGTTCCCTTGTAGTCAACATGTCTACTTCTATTCAATCTATGTGTTTACTAGCATCTCCACTTCTGTTCAATCTATGTGTTTACTATCATGTCTACTTCTGTTCAATTTCTGTGTTTGCTAACATGTATACTTCTGTCCAATTCATGTGTTTACTGCAATAGCATGTCTACTTCTATTTGATTAAACCTATGTGTGTCTTGCTTTCAGCCTGCTTATTTCTGTTTTAATTTGACCTATGTGCTTCCGCTTTCAGCAGGTCTGCATGCTTGCTCATATCTAAATTAGATCTATGTGTCTACTTCCCCAATGGCATGTTCATTCTGTCCTGTTATAAATGCTCACCTCTTTCAGACTCCTGACCAACATTGCTCCCAATCCCTGCTACCCCTTTTGTATGTGATTGTTTGATTAATCCCAGCATGTCATGTCTTTGTATGGACTCACCTAGTAATAGCTAAACTAAGTGATCCTGTTTCTGAATGTTGTTTGTTTATGGACCCTTTGCTTAAGTCCCAAGAACTGAATGACCCTGTTTGATCCTTATTTCCTGGAAGTCTAAAACTGTTTTCTCAAAAATATCTCTTGTAATGCACTCTCATTCCAATTCTTAGAATACCTAGGTTCCTGCCCCTCCAATGTGAGCATTGCTTTGGAGTCCATGAGACTCCTCTGATCTTTGACACACTGGGGCTGGCTATTTCACACTGCACAAGTTGTTGATATTTAAAGAGGACCTTGGTGTGAGCATTGCACGGGGTCCCTGAGGCCCTTGGAAACTTTGACACGTTAGGATAACCTCTCTTGCACTATGAGATATGGTACTTGGGACTATTTGAAGGCCTGGTTTCCCAGGTTTTGCTTTGGGCCTATCCAGGCTCCCTATAGTATAGTGTTGTTTATTCTTGTAATTCATTTACGCTTGGGTTGTAATATTAATTACTTTGTAAACATATATTGGAGAAATTAGTAAAACTTAGGGTACTCTTATACATATTTTGGTTGGGAATGGTTAGATACCATGCCTATAGGTTTTGAAAATGAATTTCTGCATTTAGGATTCATGCTAATAGGATTTCAACATATTTAGCACTTAGAAACCATGCTTATATGTTATTGCAAAGTTTGCCCATCTAGATACCATGCCCATATGCTTTAAAAATCGATTTTGCAGTTTAGACACCATGCCTATAAATCAATCTCTATATGCCGACAAGTTTAGATCAATTTTACATGTCGATAACATTTTAAAACTAATTGTTGCATTTAGATGCCATGCCTATAGGATCCTAAATCAATTTCTGCATTTGCTACCATTCTGCAAGTCTAAAACCAGCCATTACACCTAGACAGCATGCCTATAGGATCCAAACTGCCTGCTTAAGATTGTTTATTGGTTTACTACACTCCCGATTAATGATTAGATACCATGCTTATAGGACATCACTGTACACGCCTAGGCAAGCCTGTAGGGCGACTAAAATACTGCAAACTGTAAAACTATGCTTTTTGTTATTTTTGAACTGCCCAAATTCAACAGGTCTAAAAATCAGTAGGCATACTGATTAGGTCTCTATCACGTCACTTTAACACGATGCTGCATACATTCTATTTGTTTACCTAGATATCCTGCTTTAGGACCTTTGGAAATGTCTGAAATCTTGCTGTTTGAGACGTGCTGTTGTTTGCTTATCTGTGGAGGTAAACGTGAGCCACCTTAATTGTTCTTTACTTGACAGTCCTAATTGTTTTGATTGTCGTCTAGATTTTTCTCCTTTAAGTACCTTAGGAAAGTCTAGAACTACCTAAATTAGAGGTCCTAAATACCTTCAGGGCCACAAGGAAGGGACGGGTAATGCACGCATAGAGTTCGTTCAATTAAAAGCGCTTATATAACCACTAAGGGGAGGGTAATTAGGTAGTAAAAGGATATGATGACCTGTGCGCTAATGCCACGTGTAACCCCTCTTGTTGAGGAAGGCTTACCAAGTATTGTACAGATGTGATCTTGTAGGCTAAAAAAATTTATGTTGGCCCAAGAACAGGTGAAGTTTTGAAGAATGACAAATAAACCAGTTATGGACCAGGTCCATCTTGTGAAGCACAGTCATGATCAACCTACACATGTGAGATGCACGTGAAGGAGATAAGTCCTACTGATCAAGCAACAGTATCTCCTGATCTGATCGAAAAGGTTTCATATTGGATAAGGGGAGAAAGTCTCCTTATATGAAGAGAACACAATCTGGATAAAGATAGTGTTGGAGTTTGAGATCTTCAAGGACTCAACCACGATAGAAGATTAGCAATTGAGTTCCAATCAAACTCTGATTACTAACCTATTAAAAGACATTGATTGTTCTCTTTTACAGGGATTGCACAAACGCAAAAGTTAAACTAAGTTGAGAGCAAAAGAGCAAGGCGATTTTGCAAGCAATTTATGTGAGATTTGAGTGTGCAATCCTGAAGCTACTTGAACGAGATAGAAGAACCAATTCCATTGTGTCTTTCTTTTATTCTAGTTCAATTGTAGTAGGTGGTTTAAAGTTGTACCTTTCAGCTTTCATAGATGCAATTATATTAGGTACTTAAGGTGTTCAAGTTATAAGCTAACTTGAAGTTGTCGCAACAGTTGAGGCTGTGTGCTACAACGGGATTAGAGTTAATCCTTAGGTTTACAAAGAGTTTTTGTGAATGCTGTTTTGGCTTAGTGATATTAGTGGAAGTTTAGAAAAATCCTACTGAGTAGTAGGTCGTGGTTTTTCACCTTTTGAGCCAGGTGTTTTCCACGTAAAAATCTTTCCGTTCTTTATTTTATATACTTATTATTCCACAAACAGTAGTAGTTAGAACACCTAGAAGAACCAGGTTCTTCTAGAGAGAAAATTGGGTACCACACAAATCACCCCCCCTCTTGTGTGGTATTGACGTTTAGAACATCAATTGGTATCAGAGAGGGTTATCCTTGAAGAGGCTAACACCTTAGGAAAAGATCAACATGAGTGCACCACCTGGGAACTTGGAAGGGCAATCCACTGCTAGGCCTCCACTTTTCAATGGTCAGTACTATTCGTGGTGGAAGAACAGGAGGAGGGATCACATCATAGGAGAAGACTATGAACTCTGGGACATAGTCACTGATGGTCCTCTAGCAACTACAAAGAAGAATGCCGAAGGAGTGGATGTGCCAAAGACAAGAGCTGCTGCTGAAGACCTGAAGAAGTGGGAAAAAAATGCCAAGGCCAAGAAATGGCTTGTGTGTGGACTAGGTCCAGATGAGTACAGTAGAATTCAAAGATGTACCACTGCTAAGGAAATCTGGGACACTTTGCAAGTGGCTCATGAAGGAACACCTCAAGTGAAGAGGTCCAAAGGAACACTGCTGTATTCTCAATATGAGAATTTCACCATAAAGGAAGGAGAAACCATCCAAGAGATGTATACAAGGTTCACCACACTGACAAATGAACTTATGTCTCTCGGAAGGATTATCCTTGAAGAAGACAAAATTGAGAAGATTTTAACAAGGGTTCTGCCAGTCTCTTGGGAAAGCAAAATCACTGCTATTCAGGAATCAAAGAATATTGCTACCCTCAAGCTGGATGAACTAATTGGAAACCTTACTGCCAATGAACTGAGAAGGCAAACCATGAAAATAGATGCACCCAAGAAGGAAAGAAGTCTTGCTCTTAGAATTGCTGAAGGTTCAGGTCTGGAGGATGAGGAAATGGCTATGATCATAAGAGATTTCAAAAAGTACCTGTGAGAGGAAAGGGTTCTTCAAGAGGTACAAGCTTCAACAAACCAAGGGCTTCTGAGAAACAGACCAATGAGGATTGCTACAAATGTGGTAAGACTGATCACATGATCAAGAATTGTCCTCAATGGGAAATTGAGTGGAAGAAGGAAAGGGCTGAACGAAGGAACAGGTTCAACCAAAAAGGACCAAAGGATCAACAAAGGCTATGGTTGCTGCCTGGGGAGAAATATCAGATGAGGACTCAGAAGATGAAGCTAGAAATGAACAAGCACTTATGGCCATCGGAGAATCAGATGATGAACAAGACGTAAGTAATCTTCATCTCAAAGACAAGATTAAATTCTTGTCTAAAGAAAGGTTGTCTGAGCTACTGCTAGACTTCATTAAAGAGTCTGAGATAATTAACGATGAGAAGGAAGAACTGTCTAGGGAATGTGTGATCATAAAAGCCAAGTGCAAAAATCTAGAGTCGGGCTAATGAGAGTGAAAGTAAAAATGTTGAGTTGAAGAACCAGGTTCTTGAATTTGACACTAGTGTCCTAGAACTTAGGTCTGAAAACTTAAAACTGAAATTAGGAACAGGAAAGAAGAAAGCTGATCACACACATCTCACCCTAGAAGAAAACTTAGGAAAAATGAAGGATGAGCTATACAGGAACGATGAGCAGATAAGAGTATTAAAAGAAGATCTAGGGAAGGTAAAACATGAACTAGACAGAACTTGCAAATGGAACAAGGCTTCTGATGCACTATCCTGGCTACAAGAACATCACAGTAGCAACAAAAGAGGACTTGGCTATGGGAATCAAGCACCTAAGTGGGATCCTAAAAGCAAGTACCTCACTCTTCCTGAGAACAAAATCTGCACACACTATGGCAAGACTGGCCATTACAAAAATGAATGTAATGCAAAAGAAAAGGTCAGTCAAAAGAACAAAGCTTTTGTTCAAGAAAAAAATAGGCTGCCTGGGTGGGCTAGAAGGAATCTGATTTATTCTTTTGCCTATAGAAAGGGACCCAAACTAGTTTGGGTACCTAAGACTAACCCCTGATTTCTTTTTGCAAGTCCAAGTGAAGGGAAGTAGCCAAATATGGTACATGGATAGTGGTTGCTCAAAACATATGACTGGAAGCAAGAACCAGTTCCTTTCACTTGAGGACCTAAAGGGAGGTAATGTCTCCTTTGGAAATGGGAAGAACGGTGAGATTACTAGGGTTGGAAAGGTAGGTAAGATAGACTCTCACTCCATTGAGAATGTCTACTTGATAGATGAATTGAAATACAGCCTGATCAGTGTGTCACAACTGTGTGACAGAGGTAACCTTGTAGCATTCACCTCTAGAAAATGCTTTGTGATTAACCTTACCACTGATAAGATTGTTTTGCAGGGAAAAAGAGCTAACAATATTTACATTGTAGATTTGTCTACTCTCTCAGAAAATGAACTAACCTGACTAAGTGTGCTGGATAATGATCCCCTCCTGTGGCACAAAAGACTTGGTCATGCTAGTCTGAATTAGCTAAACAAATTAGTCTCTAAGGACTTGGTGATAAGGTTAACTAACATCAAGTTCAAGGAAGATAAAGTTTTTGAGGCCTATGCAAGGGGGAAACAGGTAAGATCATCCTTCAAAAGCAAGAAAATGGTAAGCACAGTCAAGTCATTGGAACTAGTCCATATGGATCTCTGTGGTCCAATGAGAACCATGAGCAGAGGTGGAAAGAAATATGTAATGGTACTTGTTGATGATTATTCTAGATTTACCTGGGTACTATTTCTAACATCTAAAGATGAAGCATTTGACATATTAACTGCCTTTATTAGAAAAACTCAGAAACAATTAGGAAATCAACTTGCATCCATTAGGTCTGATCATGGAACTGAATTTGAAAATGCTAAGTTTGCTGTATTCTGTGATGAAAATGGTATAGATCATAACTTCTCTGCCCCTAGGACTCCTCAACAAAATGGATTAGTTGAAAGAAAGAACTGGACTCTTGAAGACATGGCTAGGACTATGCTTCTTTTTAGTAAGCTGCCCCATAGCTTCTGGGCAGAGGCTGTAAACACTGCATGTTACATTATCAATAGATGCATGACTAGACCTCTTGTAGAGAAGGCTCCCTATGAGTTACTTAAAGGGAGAAAACCAAATATATCCCATCTTAGTGCATTTGGATGTAAGTGCATTGTGAACAATAATGGAAAAGACTCCCTAGGTAAGTTTGATCCCATAAGTGACGAGGGAGTATTCTTGGGATATTCTTCACATAGCAAAGCATATAAAGTGTTCAATAAATGAACTTTGTGTGTAGAAGAAAGTGTGCATGTAGTATTTGATGAAACTAACATTCTTTCTGGGAGACAAGAACATGAAGATGAAGCCATTGGATTAGTAAAGGATTTGACTGAAGCCTCAGCACAAGTCAAAGTGGCACCAAAAGAAGGAACAGGTGATGGAACAGGTTCTTCTATTCAGGGCAACCTGACAGGGGGAACTAATCAAAGAGGAATTGAAATAAATCCCCTAAAAGAACCTGTTCATGACCCTGTTCCTCAGCAACAGAACATGGGAGAAACATCTAGTAGAAACCAGTTGGTTGTGAAACCTTACAAGTATCAAAGTTCTCACCCTATTGAGAACATTATCACTGATCCAACATCTGGAGTCAAAACTAGATCACAATCAAAGAATCTGTGTGCTTTTGATGCCTTTTTATCTCTATTGAACCTAAAAATGTTGTTGAGGCTTTGCAGGATGCAAATTGGGTCAATGCAATGCAAGATGAACTCAATCAGTTTGAGAGAAGTCAAATTTGGCATCTAATTCCAAGACCCAAGGATAGATCAGTTATTGGTACAAAATGGGTCTTTTGAAACAAACTTGATGAAGATGGAACAATTACAAGAAACAAGGCAAGACTGGTGGTCCAAGGTTACAGCCAAGAGGAGGGCATAGATTATGATGAGACTTTTGCTCCAGTTGCAAGACTAGAGGCAATTAGACTCCTCATAGCTTTTGCAGCACACAAGGAATGTCCTGAACATATGTACAAGTTAGACAAGGCTCTCTATAGACTCAAGCAGGCCCCAAGAGCATGGTATGAACGACTGTCCAAATTTCTACTTGAACATGGTTACAAAAGAGGTAAAATTTATAGTACCTTATTCTTAAGGGAAAAGGTAAGGATCTCCTTGTGGTACAAATATATGTTGATGACATAATCTTTGGGGCCACCACTGATAAGCTAAGTAAAGACTTTGCAAAACTAATGGGGAGTGAGTTTGAAATGAGTATGATGAGTGAGCTTAACTTCTTCTTAGGCTTATAGATCAAACAAAGTCCTAATGGAACCATGATCCAACACAGAAGAATGCAAAAGAGCTTATCAAAAAGTTTAAAATGGAAGAATCAAAAGAAATAGACACACCCATTACAACTGCCACTAAATTAGACATTGATGAACCTGGTTCATCAGTTGATCAAAAGTTGTACAGGGGTATGATTGGTTCACTCTTGTATCTTACTGCCAGTAGACCTGACATTGTTTTTTTAGTGTAGGGCTTTGTGCTTGTTTTCAGGCCAATCCAAAAGAGTCTCACTTGACTGCTGTCAAGAGGACACTAAGATATTTGAAAGGCACCACTGATCTGTGTCTTTGGTACCCCAAAGGTAGTAATTTCAATCTAGTAGGATATGCTGATGCTGATTATGTAGGTTTCCTAGTAGATAGGAAGAGCACCTCGGGTATGGAACACTTTCTTGGTTCATGTCTTGTGTCATGGGCTACTAAAAAGCAAAATTTAGTGGCCTTATCTACTGCTGAAGCTGAGTATGTTGCTGCTGCTTCTTGTTGTGCTCAATTTCTATGGATCAAACAGCAGCTGGTAGGTTTTGGCATTGAAGTTGGTTGCATTCCTATATTCTGTGATAACACTAGTGCTATAAGTATAACAAAGAACCATGTTCATCTTAAGAGGACTAAGTACATAGATGTTAGGCACCACTTCTTAAGAGATAACTATGAGAAAGGATTGATCTCCATAGAATTCCGTGTTACTGATAAACAAATTGCTGACATCTTCACTAAAGCACTTAGTAGAGAAAACTTTGAGAGGAACAGGTTGGAATTAGGGATGATTAAGATCACCTAATAGGTCCAGTTCAGAATGCATAATGAAAAAACATTTTGGCTAGGAATTCTGAACTTGTGTAAATATCTAGATTAATTCTTACTCAGCTTCATACTTTAATTACTATACTCCTGTGACATGTGTTTATATGAATCACTGATCTCTTACAAAATTTTCTCTATCATGGCATTTGAGGCATGTTCAAGAGAACTCTAAATAAAGAACCCGGTTCATCAATATGGGTTCATATGAAAGCTCAGGTATGTTTTCTATACTCTGCACAATTAGAAAGATTAATAATTCAATCATGAGCAGAAGTCCTATACTTGTCAAATTCGTAGAAAATTCTATCCGTTAGCATTGAACCAATTCCGTCCATCTAGAATTCTAAACCGTAATTTTTGCCTAATATCTAGGGAAACCAAATCGATCATTAAAATTCTGGAATTTCAGTTTGATTAGACTCCTATTTGACCCCTGCAAAAAGCTGCCATTACTTATTAAATATCTAATTCTCTTTAAATACATACCATTTCTCCAGTCTCCATCATAATTCCTAAACCGTCAAAAAACTCTTCTTCACTTCTCTTCTCAAAAATTCTCAAACTCTTTCAAGAAATCGACAATCATGTCTAACCCTCAAAACAACCCTGGCTCTCCTCCACCAACAACTCCCTCAAATTCATCCTCATCTACTCCCCCTAGTGTATCTCCAAAACCTAGACTACAAAGGCAGAAAATGCGTGCTCGTAAGACTGTAACATCTGGGGCTTTGAGAAAGGATTTAAACGAAAGGTTGAAAGCAAGCCAAATGAACCAAAGCCAAGCTCCAAATTCCGACTCCAGCTCTGAGTCTGAATCCTACCAATCAGCGACTGAGGGGGAAGGACATGGGTCTTCTAACTCTAAGAAGACTCAAGAATCCCCTACTGAGGTAAGTTCATCTGTGATTGAAAACTTAGAGACTAGGTTTGTTCTGGTTAGACCCATTAGGAATGTTGAAGTGCCTGAGATACGTAAGAGTGGAGGTAAAAAGAATTTTGAAAAACAAAAAGAGAGAGAGGGTGCATATGGTGAAGAAAGGGGAAATGGGAAGGGAGTAGTTCTTGCTATATGCGGGGTTACACAGGAGAGGTTAGAAGAGAGTGGCCTGAAGTCAGGGGGAAGTGGTTTGGGGGAAGCTGCTGAAGGGTTGGTTCATCTGAGCAACTAGAGAGATGAACCTGTTTCATCTACTGAAGAGACCTTGGCTGATCTACTGAAAAAGGTTGGGGCAAGCTTTGACCCAAAGAAATGCAGAACTCCCACAACAAAAGCCCCAAATGTTCCCAAGCCTTCCAAGAAAAGAAAAGCTTCATCCCCTACACCTACTGCCTCTTCAGTGCCTAGGGGTAGAGCCAGAAGAAGCAGGGTAAAATAGAGTGAAGCTGATCTACAAAAGGCCTTAGAAGAAAGCAAGAAAAAGAAAATGGATAAGGGAAAGGGAAAGATTGCAGAATCCTCAAAGACTGTTGAGGAAGAGGAGATGGAACTGGTCCATCAAGAAAGGGGTACAACAGTGGAGGTTCCTACACCCAAGCCTAAAAAGCCCAAGACTTCCTCCAAGAAGTCTTCCTCTATGCCTGTGGCTGCTGAACCCACACTAGCCAAGAGGACAAGATCTGCAGTGAAAGCTAAACAAACAAAAGTTTCTGATGATGATGACTGGAGTTGAGAAAAAGAAGAAATGATTCTGAGAAGGAACAGGACAAGCTTGCCATTTTTGGCAGAAGAAAGATTTTAAAAGGTAGATTGTTGAAGGATCTAGTGGAACCAGGGATGATGAGGTTGGTGGATGCTTTAGCTGCTCAGGGATGGAAGGACATGGTCCTTCAGATGGAAGGTAGGCTAGCCAGAAATGAGCTGATTGAATTTATGGCAAATGCTGCTGTTAAGGATGGAGTTGTTAGTAGCCTAGTGAAGGGAGTTCAAGTGCAGTTTGATGCAGTGAAACTGGGAGAGATTCTGGACATACCCTCTGAAGGGTTTGATGACTATACTAGGCAGAGGTGGCCATGCCTGGACTCCCTCCCTACTGCCCTTGAAATCACCAAGAGGTTTTGTGATTCAGAGGAAGTGAATTAAGCCAGGGCTGTGCAGAAAAGTGAGATGAGGCCTGAGCACAAGGTTGTGTTTGAGTTTGTCAACAAGTGCTTATTGCCAAGACAGGAGAGAAGGCACACTGCTAACTACATGGATCTGGTTCTTATGGAATGCCTGGAGAGAGGAAAGCAAATCAACTGGCATGCCCTCATAATCAAATTGCTAGACAGGGTCATAAACGGTTCCAAGGCTCATGCTACTCCATATGGCTTCATACTAACCACAGTTTTGGATAGGCTAAATGTGCCTCTGAAGAAATGGGAAATGGCCTCGAGCAAGGAACACTTTGGCATCAAAACTCTTCTTGCCTGTGACTATCCAGTCAATGCTATCCCAGTTGAACCTGGTTCATCTCTGAAGACACCCATCAACAGCAAAGTTAGGACTTTGGTTCAGGAATGTGCAGCTAAGGATGCTGAAATTGCTAGGCTCAAGGCTCGTGTGGTTGAAGTGGAAACTGAGAGGGATGGTCTCAGAATTGAGCTTGCCAAAGAAAAGGAGAAGAATGATGGAATTCTTCAGAACATGCTGAATCTTCTCCAAACTCAACCCTCCAGTTCCTCCAAGCCTTAGGACTCCTAGCCTTTGTCTCCTGAACTTGTCTAGTACCCCCAGTGACCCAGATTAGGGATTTTTCTGTTTTTGCTCATAGTTTGAATGTTTTTCTTTCTTTTTGTGGATTGTTAATGGCAACATATCTCTATCAATGACAACTGCTATTTTCTCTTGTTCAATGATTATTCTGACCTTGATAGTTTAAATATGTCTGTTTGATTACTGATGATTGAACCATGATTGCACTTACATATCTGGGATTCACATTGTGTATGCAACTTTTCGATGATGCCAAAAGGGGGAAGAGATATTGTGCTTTACATATTATTCTGGAATAAGTGATATTTATAACCTAATTAACCTGGTCCTTGATGATAAGTGAATTTTTTCTAAGTTTAGTGTTGATGGTTAAGCTGAGTTCTTACAGGTCCCTTGATCAGTAAAAAGCACAGAGTTTGTCATAATCAAAAAGGGGGAATTTGTTGGCCCAAGAACAGGTGAAGTTTTGAAGAATGACAAATAACTCAGTTATGGACCAGGTCCACCTTGTGAAGCAGAGTCATGATCAACCTACACATGTGAGATGCACGTGAAAGAGATGAGTCCTACTGATCAAGAAGCAATATCTCCTGATCTGATCGAAAAGGTTGCATATTGGATAAGGGGAGAAAGTCTCCTTATATGAAGAGAACACAATCCGGATAAAGATAATGTTGGAGTTTGAGATCTTCAAGGACTCAACTACGATAGAAGATCAGCAATTGAGTCCCAATCAAACTCTGATTACTAACCTATTAAAAGACAGTGATTGTTCTTTTTTACAGGTGCACAAACGCAAAAGTTAAAATAAATTGAGAGCAAAAGAGCAAGGTAATTTTGCAAGCAATTTATGTGAGATTTGAGAGTGCACTCCTGGAGCTACTTGAACGAGATAGAAGAACCAATTCCACTGTGTCTTTCTTTTATTCTAGTTCAATTGTAGTAGGTGGTTTAAAGTTGTACCTTTCAGCTTTCATAGAAGCAATTGTATTAGGTACTTAGAGTGCTCAAGTTATAAGCTAACTTGAAGTTTTCGCAACAGTTGAGGCTGTGTGCTACAACGGGATTAGAGTTAATCCTTAGGTTTACAAAGAGATTTTGTAAATGCTGTTTTGGCTCAGTGATATTAGTGGAAGTTTGGGAAAATCCTACTGAGTAGTAGGTCGTGGTTTTTTCACCTTTTGAGCCAGGTGTTTTCCATGCAAAAATCTCTGTGTTCTTTATTTTATGTACTTATTATTCCGCAAACAGTAGTAGTTAGAACACCTAGAAGAACCAGGTTCTTCTAGAGCGAAAATTGGGTACCACACAAATCACCCCCCCTCTTGTGTGGTATTGACGTTTAGAACATCAAACCAAAATGGAAAGTGGCTCCACATTAGAAGATAATATACTGACTCACACAATTTTGGAAAGAATATATGAAAGAAGATTCCTAAAAGTTCCTTAAAGAAGGAAAAGCTATTTTCAACACAGGGTACGGAAATAATCTTCTTGTGAGAATATGGCAGGTACTACAAAGAAGTCAAGGAATAGATTGTCCAGATTTCAAGGAGCCGTATATCTTAGAGAAGTACCATACAAAGCAACGGTCATAAATTCAAGAACTCTATAAAAGCAGGTTTTTGACAATGAAGAAAGTACCAGCTTTGCAGACAACTTTCCTACTCTTTCTACACCTTAGTCAAGCATTGTATTCTTAAGTTTACTAGTATCATAACAGATAGAGAGAAATGGAAAAATACTGAGAGGTTGTGTCATTGTTCGTTTCTTTGGTGAGCAAGTGAAAACCAAAGTGTCGTTGTTGGTGAGCGAGTGAAAACCAATCCTTTGTTCGTTGTTGGTGAGCGAGTGAAAACTAACCTTGTCAACGTTGGTGGTGATCGATGAAAACCACAAAGGTTGTACTCAATTCAATTTACAAAGAGCTCTAAAGGACAACACTCTTGAAACCCAAGAGGACTGGATTAGGATACCACATTGGTTCCGAACCAGTATAAAAATTCCTGGTGTCATTTACTTTATCGCTCTTATATTATATTCTGTACCTTTACTGTTTGTTGTGATTTACACTTGTTTAAATCGAAAGGACTAACAGTTCTGTGCAGGCTGTCTCTGCATCAGTCGACTAAGTCTAAATATAGTCGACCAAATTGTTAATAGGCGTACAATTCACCCCTCCCCTCTTGTACTTTCAATTGGTATCAGAGCCAGGTTTCACATCGTTATTGTTTGCTTAACAGCAAGTGAGAAAATATCCATGGCAGGTCATCAAATTATTAGAACCGTACTTCAAGAGGGATACTCAACAAGAAGGCCTCCGTACTTCAGTAGTCAATACTATAGCCATTGGAAATAAAGAATGAAGGTTTATGTTCAATCAATAGATTATCGAGCCTGGCTAGTTATTCAGAATGGACCAAGACCTATTCCGAACAACAGTGATGGAAAGAAACTTATAAAAGGGGCATCCATATTTGACTATACAAAAGAACAGTTGGATATTATGCAAACAAACGCTAGAGCAATTAACATGCTCTATTGTGCGATTAGTGAAGAAGAATATGAGAAAATATCCACCTGTGAGACTGCTAAAGCTATATGGGACATATTGGAAAATATCCATGGGGACACCAACAAACTTAAGAAAATTGAATCCAAGTCAAATCTTGAAGAATCTGAAATGGTGAAGATCGAGAAGACTTGGTCGTGATACCCTGGGCGAGAAAAAAGAAGAATAGAAAGAAGCATAATAGAAAATCTCAATCTATCCAGAATCATCAAAAGAACCACAAGAATGAGGTTCAACAACAAGAGAAAGTATGCTGCTACAAATGTGGTAAACCTGGACATATGAAATTAAAATGTACTAACCTCATGAAGAAAAATCATAGAATCTCAATTTGGAGCGACGAAGATGATCAAGAATAAATGAAAAACATATCTCTCAAGGAAAGAGGAGAAACTGACGAGGTGTGCCTTAATGCTATTATGGATTGTGATCTCAAAAGTGACGAGGATGAATCTGAAGAAGAAAACGATCACGAAAGAATGAAGAACCTATGTTTCATGGCAATGGGAGAAATTGACAAGGTATGTCCTACTCATATTACGTATTGCGATAAATATGAAGAATTGCAGGAAAATATTGAATTGGTTCTCAACGACCTTGAGAAAGTTCTCAATGAATATAATAAGTTGAGGAAAGATAAGAGGAATTGGGATATCCAACTTGAAGAATATAACAAGTTGATGCATGAGAAGAAATATTGGAAGATCCAACTTGAAGAATATAACAAGTTGAGAAATGAAAAGAAAGAGTGGGATAATCAGCTTGAACAATATCTGGTGGAGAACAACTTACTTCAAGAAGAAAATTTTGAGATTCGAAAACAAATAAGCAGTTTGCACAAATTCCCCAACCACTACTTTGATCGATCAAAGTCGTCTCCTTGTCCTAACAACTATAAGTCGACTGAAAAAGGATCTACTGGTAAACGTCCTACTTTAAACAAGATGACTGAAGGGAGTTCCAAGTTAACTAATAAGGCAGCTGCAGGTAAACACTTTTCTTCTCATATTACATGCCATTATTGTGGTAATTTTGGACATAAATTATTTGCATGCAATTATGCAAAAAGTTATGATAGATCAAAATATGTTTGGAGAGTTAAACAGATATATGCATGTCCAATTACACTAGCTATAACCCTCAAGGACCAAAAAAGATTTGGGTATCAAAAACAAACTAACTTGCTTTGCAGGAATTTCGGAGCCCCGCCATATAAAATCAAAGGATAAATGATTTGCATAATGGCTGGTCCAGGCACATGCTTAAAGATGCTTCAAAGTTTACACATACTCTATAGAGGATGAAAGACTATTACACGTGCTAGTAAAACTGGAGTGATTGGTACCTTTAAAGTTTATCCAAGTTTCTTTTGATGCATTATAATGTGATGCGTATCTAGTTATTGTTTTAAATAATAAGTGTATATTGCTAGAGTCGACTAGCTGCGTTATACTATTACTCCGTTTGGTGTTATTTTTTGACTTAGAGTTTTTAAATAGCACGAATTCATGTCTTGCATGAACCATGTCATTTATATTAACATTAGGATAAGCAAACATACATGATTTTTTATGTCGTCATCTGCTTCATTCTCCTGGTGAGAGTATCAACACTTCTTTCAAACTCAAGAAGGTTGTTTAAGCTTGAGGCCTCTATTACTTGTGCACATATAGAGATACTCGACCATTCCTAAGCCTCAAAAGCTTGAAAGGTACAAGTATATGTTTCTATTGATGTTTATCCATACTTTTGCTTAGGTTATATTTCATATTAAGAAAATGATGCATTTGAAATGATCATGGATGTGAGTTATAGCATTTGTTCGACATTCTTTTGCGACAAACATCATTTCTCGCATATTTAGTTTTGTGCCTAAATGTCACGCCCCAAACCTTGGGAGGCGTGGCTGGCACCCGGTGCTGTACTGGCCCGAGCAAACCACTTTGTAACTCATTCATTCCTTTTGTAACTATCATGGGCCAACATGGCCACAACTCGCAATTTATAATTGTTAGTGGGCAAATGTTATATCAATGAACCATCGTTCCTAAAACATGAATACATATGGGCCGTCAAGGCCTTTGACATACTGTACAAACTAAACCTCTGTCTACAAAGCCTCTAATATTATTCGATATCAAATGGGACAGGGTACCGGCCTATCCATAAGTCTGTAGAAAAACTCTGACATGATGACTCATAGACTCGGCTCCACTCCGAGTGAGGTGGAGTCTTACCGATCCTTCGTTGAATGCAAATCTCGTCTACTGTGAGGGCTCTCAAACTGATTGTCTATACCTGCAGGCATGAATGCAGCGTCCCCAACAAAAGAACGTCAGCACGAATAATGTACCGAGTATGTAAGGCGGGAAAACATAACAGTAAGTCAACATTAGTTAAGGACATGGAAGAAACATGGAGTAGATAATTCATCCTGTAAGTCTGGATATCTCTGTAAATCATGAAATATTTATAGTGCCATGCATATGCGTGTAAATGTCATGTAATGCATAGGTCTGTACGTACATAACATCATCAAGCCTCTGAGGGCATCCCATCATATCATCTCGGCCACTGTGGGCAAAATCATCAATGTATACCAACTGATCAGGTGGTGATGCGTATATAATGCCGTAACCTTTTACCATATCCCATATACATATATATACATATATACGCGTATATAATACCGTCTGAGTCATATTTCAGCCACTGTGGGCAACATCATCATCGTATACCAGCTGGTCAGGTGGTGGTATGTATATAACGCCGTAACCTTTCCCATATCCCATATACAAATATATACATATATACGCGTATACAACGCCATCTGGTGATGGGTCAATGTGCATAAATGCATGAAATGCATAGGAAATACGTTAATAAAATATCTCGGTACGTCATAAGACCATTATGACTCTGATTAATATCATGAAATAAAATTTATCAACTTACGTATTTTATGAGACCCATGAATAGATGATAGAATAATATGACACATAGGAAATCAAGAACATAAACATCTTTAGTATTTCTACGGATAGAGTCATTTATGGAAATTGCGTATTTGCTCGTTTTGTTCGTGTCGTATAGATCATGCCAAAAAAAAAAGAAGGGATAGCCTTAACATACCTGGGCCAATTCTTATTACCACAACTTTGTAACTTCTCTGGTAATCACAACTTATAATATCCACTTAACACGTCGTTGGGGAAGGCCAGAAGAAAACCGACTGATTCAGGAGCATGATCAAACAGAGAACTCCTAAAGAATATAAATAACTACTTATTGGAACCTCCAGTTACTTTGGATCTATTTTATTGGCAATCAAGAGTGACCTTGTAGGAGCCAATGGTCTACCAAAGTGATCAATGGATAAAGTCTCATTTTCAACAATCATCAATTAACTGAAAACATGATAAACACTCCGGCATAAAGTCCAATTGCAGAGAACAAGTCTTAATAACAATTACAGGACAGGAACCACAAAGAACAAATGTCCTACTACATTCATATTCAACAAGTAAAGAAGACATTTTTGGCTCTTGGCCAAGGAAACTTCTACACAACTCTTTCATCTAATCTTGTAAGTGTGACACCTATGTAAGACACTTTAAGAGTCACTAAATTGAATTGGGGGTGCTGCCACGTGGGGAGTGGGGGTGGGAAAAGTTTAAATCTTTATCCACTTATTAGGTAATTAGGTAATGTTCCGTTACCCGGTAATTAACCAATTACCCGCATAATTAAGAATTATTTTAAATTACTTAAAATTCTATTTTTAATACACTTTATACACCGTACTATTACGGTCATGTGGTACCATGTAAAATAAATTCATACACTATTATTTTATTAAAACATCTATGTAAAAATACATATATTTTCTCAACTTCTAATTTTCCTAATCTCATATAAAGAGTATAAATTTTCGTACGCTTAATTCTTAAAATGGTAAAAAGATAATCTTCTTTTCTTGTGAGAAAATTATATATATATATATATATATATATATATATATATATATATATATATATATATATATATATATATATATACACACACACACACNAAAACCACAACTCAGTACACAGAGCTAGCAACAGGGGGATCTCCCGGGATACCGTCCCGTAGTCCCAAACGTAAATGTACCTGGGATCTTCTGGGATACTGTCCCGTAGTCCCAAACGTAAATAAGTAGGGGGATCTCCCAGAATACCGTTCCATAGTCCAAAAGTAAATATGCATGGGTATCTCCCGAAATACCGATCCGTAGTCCCAAAGTAAATATTATAACGACCCGATCGGTCGTTTTGAGCTCTAGCGTGTCGTTCGGCAGTTTGAGGCCATGATCAGCTTCACTTCAGGTATTATGACTTGCACGCATGGTCGGAATTGAATTTCGGGAAGTTCAGAGTTGATTTGGAAAGAAAATTCTCAATTCGGAAGCTTTAAGTTGAAAGAATTGACTAAGGATTGATTTTTGAGTAAACAACCTCGGAATCAGGATTTGAAAGTTCCAACAGATTTGTATGGTGATTTCGGACTTAGGCGTATGCCAGGATCGGGTTTTGGATGACCCGGGAGCGTTTCAGCGCCTATTGAGGAGTTAGTATTTTGGATGAATTTCTTAAATTTGGGTTAAAGTCAAATCAAATTCGAATTCAAAGCTTCAAAGCTTTTTAATGGCTGTCATTGGTGGAGAGTCAAACACCTTCAAAATTTATTGATTGACAATTTCAATTTGAACACCAATTGTGCAACATGAAAGGAAATTGCTAAGTTAAACGATTGAAATCAATTGATGAATTTCATTAAAACTCTATCAAACAGAAAGCCTAAAAACAGANTATATATATATATATATATATATATATATATATATATATATATTTTACAATAAAAAAAATCTTATATATAAACTTTCTTATATTATGTGTATAATTTATTTTTTGCATTTTTTTTAATCCTATTCATGGCTCACTCATCCTACTACATATAGTTATGCTGGATAGTATCTTTTATCATTCATCTACCGTTTGAGTTGGATTGGCACGTCTATATTTGGCTTGAATGACCTTTGCCATCCTTTCTCAAAGCCGAGGGCAAAAACGAGTTGTAATCAGGATATTTTATCAATGAGAAGAACATCATTCGAGTTGCATTTTAAAGATTTTTGGGGAAAAACTTAGCTTTGCAAAATCAGTTGACTTAAACACACATACATACAGGTAATAGGAGGTACTAAAAATCATCCAACTGGCCAGTACGGATAGTTCTTAAGCGTATTTTAAGCCGTTGAGACTGAACCAGCAATAACACTAGTTTGGCACTAAAGTTATATCCGAAAGTAGTAATAATGGTAATTATCCAAAATTATACTTATAAAATTTTTACTAAAATATTCCACTTAAAAGAAAATACTACACTAACATAATATCTAACGATATTAAGGTTGTAAACTTACAGAGTCTCATAATAATAATGTCTTAAACCCTCTATAACCTCCTAATAGACATAATCCCTTCGAACTCATATAGATTACTATGACTTATCCTAATATTAAAGTACGGGATGTAACACTAAATTGAATGCAAAGTTGCAAAGAAAGCATCACTTTTGCATATTTTTTTAAATTGTCATCATTGGTTTTTGTTTATCTTGAATGAAATTTTGTTTGAGAAAAATCAATTGTTGGTTATCTTATCCTCTTTGGTGTCTTGGTAAGTCTCTGGATATTCCTTATTTGTTACTACTTGCGATTTTATGAATTTTAGAATATTACTCGTAGAGAAATCTAAATATGTGTGCTTTCTTTACACTAATACTTCTCTAGGAATTTTGATAATAAGGATGAAGAACTTGCAGTGGATGGCTAGCAATAAATGAATAATGACACATCCATGCTAGTTGAACTAGACAGACATGAAGAAGTATTAAGCGATGAATAATGGATTCTACTAGTACAAGATTTGTTGAACAAAGCCGAAAGAATAAAAAGCATAGAAATCCATCATCAAGCAAAGGAGCTGCAATCATGGATATCCAACAAGAAGCTTAATGGAAATGCTTATGGAAGGTGATCAAATTTTAGATGTACATGATAATCTTCACGTTCCAAATAATGCAAAGCAAGGAGAAAATTAGTAAGCTTACTGATCGAAGAAAGTATCTAGGTATGACCGACTCTCTATTACATTTTTATAACACATATTTTGGTATACCTGATCCCATAAAATCTCTTTATAGTGCCACAAAATATTTTTGGTTGACATTCTAAATTATGGCTTATTGTATGCAAGACCTAATTGCTTTGATCTAGTAGGATATTCTCAGATGCAAATTTTCCAGGCAACAAAGTGGGCTGAAATAGAAAAATTGGCATGGAGATTTTTGTAAATTCTCATGTCATGAAAAAGGAAAAAAGCAAGGTTCAACAGCTTTATCTAGTCAAGAGTGGATACTTCTCTATGAGAAGCTATTGCGGCTAATTTTTGATGAAATATCATCTAGAGTACAAGGCATAACACCTGTCACTAGATTGCTTGTGACAAAAGGTAGTGTGGAAGTCCTGCTTGTGAATATTGAACATCATCTTTCAGATACTTTCTCACATCGAGAAAAGAAGTTAGTATGGTAATGGGATAGAATTGTGTATCCTTTCATGATGAAAATGATATGTTACTCTCTTCACTCTTTTATGCTTATCACATATGTGTTTCCAATATATGGTAGTATAATCTCTTTAGCCTTCGGTTAATGCTTTGAACTATTTGATCTGATTAAGTGCTTTAAGATTATTTACACTTCTATTATTCTGCTTAATATTCTTAAAGGTGATTATTATTACATGATTGTTTATAACTCCTTGGATGATTATAAGATAGTCATACTTTAGATTGGATATGCAAATAGTATGTGCAGTTATCTGTATGTTATTTATACCTTGGTAACAAATACATGCTTGCATATTCCCTACAAGTTATTCCACCCTTTTGATGATGACAAAAGAGGGAGAAATATATGGTACAAAACTTTCCTTGTAAATCTATAGATAAGACGCATGAAGGCAGGGGGAGCATGACGAAGGAACGCTAAGAGCAAAGGGAGCCTTTACATGTCATATGCATTTATACATTAAAGAAAAGCTCGACATTTAGGGGAAGCAACCAGTTTATCTAACTAAGTCTTAAGTCTTTGATTATGTCATGACCTAATTCCTCCCTCCGTGAACAGTCGTGAGGGCACCTAATCTCTACGACTAGGTAAGCCTAACACATTGCGAAAATGAAAACTAAAACATGAATATTAACTACTGGAAACACAACTATCCATTAAGCAACTAAATGTCACTCGGCATATACAATTATCACTTAAAAAAAAGTACCGAACAATACCCAAAACCCGAAAACTCGCAAGTCACAAACTACTAAGATGTTCTAACTTTTATACATCATCTCTACAGAAAGAAAGAGAAATGAACATAAAGGGATAGAGGGGGACTCCGAGGATCTGCGGGCGCGAGGAGATGTACCTTGAAGTCTCCAACAGGAAACATCGACTGCAACTAGTGATGAGGCTGGTACGATGAACCTGGATCTGCACACGAAAAACATGTGCAGGAAAGGGAATGAGTACACCACAGCGGTACCCAGTAAGTGCCAAGCCCAACCTCGATCAAGTAGTGACGAGATCAGGTCAGGGCCCTACTGGTTTATATATATAATAAGGTAAAACAGAAAGAAATATCGCAGTAAAATTAAATAGTAACAGTCAACAAAATAAAACCACAGAAAAACCACAACTCAGTACACAGAGCTAGCAACAAGGGGATCTCACGGGATACCGTCCCATAGTCCCAAACATAAATGTACTGGGATCTCCCGAATACCGCCCCGTAGTCCCAAACGTAAATGTGCAAGGGGATCTCCCGAAATACCGTTCTGTAGTTCCAAAGTAAATATGCAGGGGGATCTCCCGGAATTCCCAAAGTAAATATGCAGGGGGATCTCCCGAAATACTGATCCGTGGTCCCAAAGTAAATATGCAGGGGGATCTTCCGGAATACCGATCCGTAGTCCCAAAGTAAATATGCAGGTCCATCAATGTAAGTAACAGTTACAACAGGAAGTTCTACGATTTAGATTAAATTCATATAAAAGAAGACGAAAATTCTTACTCTAAACATGCTGCACAGAGTCCAGGTAGGCAGTTAAGGCAGTTAAATAGCTAAGGCACGTAAGCATGCTTTCCTAAGCTAAACAGGATAGTTACATTTACTAGTATTGCTCAATTAAAGGAAAACATAGATATTTATTTAATGAAAATGAGGTTTTTCAACAATTAGCACGTGTACGCACTCGTCACCTCACGTACACGACATTCATATAACAATAGTACCAAATCCTAAGGGGAGTTCCCCCACACAAGGTTAGGCAAGCCAATTACCTCAAACCAAGCTCAAAAATCAATCCAAAATCACACTCTTTCCACGAGTATCCAACTCCGAGTGGCCAAAATCTAATCAAATCAATTACATTACGTTAATATAGCTACAAGCAACTAATTTAGCAAATGAAATCAAAGCTAGGGTAAGAAAATAGAAAAATGTCCAAAAATCCTCCCTGAGCCCATGTCTCGGAATCGGGTAAAAGTCACAAATTATGAACACCCACTCACTCACAAGTTCACTCATACAAAAATCATCCAAAACCGACGCCTAATTCCCACACAAACCTTAGATTTTCGATTGGGGAACTTTTTCCCCATTTTTCAAACTTCCCTCAAATTCCTTAATTAGATGAAGAATACAATAATAGATTAATGTAATATGATCAAAATCGAGTTAGGATTAGTTACCCAATAGCTCTCCTTCAAAATCCCTCGAAAAATCGCCCTCCGCCAAGCTCCAACTTGAATTTTGTGTTATGAAATTTCAAACCCTCGAAATTCCCTTTTCTGCCCAGTGATTTCCGCTTCTGCGCTCATAGGACTGCATCTGCGATCTCGCACCTGCGGAAGAATCATTGCAGGTGCGAAAGCCACTTAATTGGGTTGGGGCCGTATCTGCGGGCACTGGACCGCATCTGCGATCCCGCTTCTGCGGTCTCAGCCACCAAGGTCCATATCCGCTTATGCGGTCCAAAATCTGCAGGTGCGAAAACAACAGGTGCAGCAGACTTCAGCAAAGGCATAAGTCCAAAACCAATCCGTTAAGCACCCGAAATACACCCGAGGCCCCCCGGGACCTCAACCAAACATACCAACCAATCCTAAAACACCATACAAACTTAGTTGAGTCTTCAAACCACATCAAACAACGCTAAAATAACGAATCACCTCCAATCCAAACTTAATGAACTTGAAATTTCAAAATTCTACAACCGATGCCGAACCTGACCAAACCACGTCTGATTGACCCCAAATTTTGCACACGAGTCATATTCAACACTAAGGACCTACTCCAACTTCCGAAATCGGATTCCGACCCCGATATAAAAAATTCCACTATCGGCCCGAAACACCAAAAATTCAACTTTCTCCATTTCAAGCCTAAATGTGCTACAAACCTCAAAAGCACAATCCGGACATGCCCTTAAATCCCAAAATTACCCAACGGAGCTAACGGAATCGATGAAATTCCATTCTGGAGCCGTCTTTACACTGTTACGACTACGGTCCAAATTCCAAGACTTAAGCTCTCATTTAGGGACTAAGTGTCCCAAAACACTCCGAAACTCACAATGAATCATCCCTACAAATCACAATAGCAGGAAAAGACACGGGGAAAGTAGTTAACAGGGGATCAGGGCGTTAATTCTCAAAACGACCGGCCGAGTCGTTACATCCTCCCCCTCTTAAAACATTCGTTCGTCCTCGAACGAGCATAGAGACATATCTGAAGTGGTGAAAAGATGAGGATAACAGCTGCGCATATCCTGCTCGGTCTCCTAAGTCACCTCCTCGACCGGCTGACCCCGCCACTGAACCTTTACTGATGCAATGCTCTTTGACCTCAGCTTTCGAACCTGTCTGTCCAATATAGCTATTGGCTCCTCAACATAAGATAGATCCTTGTCTAGCTGGACTGAACTGAAATCCAACACGTGAGACGGATCGCCGTGATACCTCCGGAGCATCGAAACATGAAATACCGGATGAACTCCAGCCAAGCTGGGAGGTAAGGCAAGCTCATAAGCAACCTCCCCAACACGCCGCAACACCTCAAAGGGGCCAATAAACCTTGGGCTCAACTTTCCCCTCTTTCCAAATCTCATAACGCCCTTCATAGGCGAAACCCGAAGCAAGACCCACTCTCCCACCATAAATGAAACATCGCGAGCTTTCCGGTTCGTAGAACTCTTCTGTCTGGACTGGGCTGTGCGAAGTCTATCCTGAATCACCTTAACCTTCTCCAAAGCGTCCTGAACCAAGTCTGTGCCCAATAATCTAGCCTCGCCCGACTTGAACCAACCCACCGGGGACCTACACCGCCTACCATACAGAGCCTCATATGGTGCCATCTGAATGTTGGATTGATAACTGTTGTTGTAGGCAAACTCCGCAAGTGGCAAGAACTGATCCCAAGAACCTCCAAACTCCATCACGTACGCACGGAGCATATCCTTAGGAATCTGAATAGTGCGCTCGGACTGTCCGTCCATATGGGGGTGAAATGATGTGTTCAACTCCACCCGTGTACCCAACTCATGTTGTACGGCTCTCTAGAACCGTGATGTAAACTAAGTACCTCTATCTGAAATGATGGAAACCGGAATACCATGCAGGCGAAAAATCTCTCGGATATAGATCTCAGCCAACCGTTCTTAAGAATAGGTAGTACACACAGGAATGAAATGCGCGGACTTGGTCAGTCGATCCACAATCACCCAAATAGCATCGAACTTCCTCAAAGTCCGTGGGAGTCCAACTACGAAATCCATGATGATCCGCTCCCACTTCCACTCCGGAATCTCTATCTGCTGAAGCAAGCCACCCAGTCTCTGATGCTCATATTTCACCTGCTGACAATCAGGGCACCGAGCTACAAACCCAACTATATCTTTCTTCATCCTCCTCCATTAATAGTTCTGCTTCAAATCCTGGTACATCTTTGCGGCACCCAGATGGATGGAATACTGCGAACTGTGGGCCTCCTCTAGAATCAACTCCCGAAGCCCATCAACATTGGGCACACATATCCGGCCCTGCATCCTCAATACCCCATCATCACCAACGGTCACATCTCTGGCATCATCATATAGAACCTTGTCCTTGAGGACAAGCAAATGAGGGTCATCATACTAACGCTCTCTGATACGATCAATCAAGGAAGATCGAGAAACCACACAAGCTAGGACCCAACTGGGCTCCGAAATATCCAATCTCACAAACTGGCTGGCTAAGGCCTGAACATCCATCGCCATGGGCCTCTCCGCTGCTGGTAGATAAGCCGAACTCCCCAAACTCTCTGCCCGACGACTCAAAGCGTCGGCCACCACATTGTCCTTCCCTAGGCGGTATAAAATAGTGATATCATAATCCTTAAGAAGCTCTAACCACCTCCTCTGACGCAAATTAAGATCCTTCTGCTTGAACAGATGCTGCAAACTCTGGTGATCAGTGTAGATCTCACAAGGGACACCGTACAAATAGTGCCTCCAAATCTTCAAGGCATGAACAATAGCAGCTAACTCAAGGTCGTGGACAGGATAGTTCTTTTCATGCACCTTCAACTGTCTGGACGCGTAGGCAATCACCCTACAGTCCTGCATCAACACCGCACCGAGGCCAACTCGCGACGCATCACAATAGACTGTATAAGACCCCGAACCTGTAGGCAATATTAGCTGTCTTGAGCTTTTGAAAGCTCTATTCACACTCTTCCGTCCACCTGAACAGAGTACCCTTCTAGGTCAGCCTGGTCATAGGTGTTGCAATAAATGAGAATCCCTCAACAAATCGATGGTAATAACCCGCCAACCCAAGAAAACTACGGATCTCTGTAGCTGAGGATGGTCTGGGCCAACTCTACACTACTTCCACTTTCTTCAGATCCACCTTAATCCCTTCACTAGATACCACGTGACACAAGAATCCACGGAATCCAACCAGAACTCACATTTTGGGAACTTCGTATATAATTTCTTTTCTCTCAAAGTCTGAAGCACTGTCCTCAGGTGCTGGTCATGATCTTCCCGACTCTAGGAGTACACCAGAACGTCATCAATAAAGACAATGATGAACGAGTCAAGATATGGCCGTAATACACCGTGCATCAAATGCATAAATGTTCCTGGGGCATTGGTCAGCCCAAAAGACATAACAAGGAACTCGTAATGACCATACCGAGTCCTGAAAGCAATCTTTGGGATATCTGGCTCCCGATTCTTCAACTGATGATAACCTGAACGCAAATCAATCTTGGAAAACACTCGAGCACCCTGTAACTGATCAAACAGGTCATCAATACGAGGCAAATGATACTGGTTCTTCACCGTAACTTTGTTTAACTAGCGATAATCGATGCACATATGCATAGAACCATCCTTTTTCTTCACAAACAAGACAGGATCACCCCACGGTGACACACTAGGCTGAATAAAGCCTTTATCAAGCAATTCCTGTAACTGTTCCTTCAACTCCTTCAACTCAGGAGGAGCCATACAATAAGGAGGAATAGAGATGGGCTGAGTGCCCAGCAACAAATTAATGCCAAAATCAATATCTCTATCGGGCGGCATGCCCGAAAGATCAGCTGGAAACACATCAGGGAAATCCCGCACTATTAAGGCTGAATCAACTGTAGGGGTATCAACACTGACATCTATCACATAAGCCAAGTACGCATCACACCCCTTCTCAACCATTCACTGAGCTTTAATAAATAAAATAACTCTACTGGGAGTGTAATCCAAAGTACCCCTCCACACAAATTGCGGTAAACCTGGCATAGCTAGCATCACGGTCTTGGCGTGACAATCAAGAAAAGCATAATGGGGCGACAACCAGTCCATGCCCAAGATAACATCAAAATCTACCATGCTGAGCAATAATAAGTCGGCTCTAGTCGCAAAACCACTAAGAGCAATCAAACACGACCGATAAACGCGATCCACAACAAGAGAATCTCCCATAAGAGTCAAAACATAAACAGGAAAACTCAAAGAATCCCGAGATACGCCCAAATACAGGGCAAAATAAGAGGACACATAGGAATAAGTGGAGCCTGGATCGAATAGAACCGATGCATCTCTATGACAGACCGAAAGAATACCTGTAATGATAGAATCGGAGGCAACAACCTCAGTACGGGCAGGTGGGGTGGCAGCTGGTGCTGTAATCATAACCTGGGAACCATGTGGAGCATGTTGTGGTTGAGAAGTCTATGAAGGCACACCCCTCCTAAGTGTATGGCAATTCCTCACCAGATGGCGTGTGTCGCCACACTCAAAAAAAGCTCTGGGAGGGCGTGGCGGCTGTGACTGGCTTGGGCTAGGTCTGCTGGACTGACCACTGAAAGCACCCCGTACAGGAGGCGAACTAGATACTTGAGGTACATAATAATCTCATATGGTCTAGGAGGAGCTAGGATACCACTGGCTGCTGGAAGAGCTGAATGAATGAGGCAACTCACATAACCCCTACCATTACAAACTGCAGCTGGGGCATGGGCACCAGAATAATGGCCCGACTCTCGAGACCTCTTGGCCTCTCTCTCCTCCCTATCCCGAGCAAGCATGCCCTCTACTCTCCTAGCAATACTCACCACCTACTGATAGGCGATATCCATCTCTAGCTCCCGGGTCATGCTAGACCTAATGTTGGGAATGAGCCCCTCAATAAACCGTCAAACTCTCTCGCGAACTGTAGAAACCAAGGCCGGTGCATGTCTAGCCAAATCACTAAAACAGATAGCATACTCTGAAACAGTCATAGTACCCTGGCGCAAATGCTCAAACTTCGTGCACCATGCGTCCCTGAGGCTCTGAGGGACATACTCCCTCAAAAACATATCCGAGAACTGGGTCCATGTAAGGCAGTGAAATAAACCCTACTCGACTCTGCTATGCCCATAGTGCGGAGGATACGGTGACACTCCTCCAGAAATCCCTAAGCATCCTCTGATGCTAGTCCACTAAATGTATGAGGATCGTACTTCTTGTACCTCTGAAGTCTTCGTTGCTCCTCCTCTGAAGCAGCTGCCCTACCCTCGGGCTGAACTGGGGCCACAGGGGGTACCGGTATAACCTCTAGGATCTGATCAACCTGAACCCGCTACTTTGGGGTGCGGGAGGCGGGAGTCTATGCTCTTCCTAAGGCTTGAGATGTGGCTGCAGCAAGGGGAATCAACCCTGCCTGAGCTAAAGTGTGTACATGCTCATGAACTATGCAAGGGTCTCCTAAAGAGCTGGAGTAGTAGTAGTAGGCGTATCAGGCGCCTGGGCTCCGGCTGGAGCTGCTAGTGGCTCCTCTGTAGCAGCTTGCGCGGGTGCTCTGGCTGAACCACGTGTGCGTCCTCGGCCTCTAACCCGGCCCCGGCCTCTGGCGGCTCTAGCAGGGGGCGCGGGTGCCTGGTCATCTGCCGTAGCACGTGTCTCACCATTTGTGAGAGAATAGAAGACAGAAGTTTAGAATTTTCGAAGTCAATAATCTCGCACGACAAGGAATCAAATGAAGTGGAATTTTCCTAACAGTTCCAAAGCCTCTCGAAGATAAGTACAGACGTCTCCGTACCGATCCGCGAAACTCTAATAAACCAGCTTGTGACTCCCGACTCCTATGAACCTAGAGCTCTGATACCAACTTGCCACGGCCCAATTCCTCCCTCCGTGAACTGTCGTGATGGTACCTAGTCTCTACAACTAGGTAAGCCTAACATATTGCGGAAACGAAAACAAAAGCATGAATATTAACTATTGGCAACACAACTATCCATTAAGCAACTAAATTCCACTCGGCATATACAGTTATCACTTTTAAAAAAAGTATCGAACAATAACAAAAACCCAGAAACTCACAAGTCACAAGCTACTAAGATGTTCTAACTGTTCTATACATCATCTCTACAGAAAGAAAGAGAAATGAACATAAGGGGATAGAGGGGGACTCCGAGGATCTGCGGGCGCGAGCAGATGTACCTTGAATTCTCCAACAGGCACCAGCGACTGCAACTACTGATGAGGTTAGTACGATGAACCTGGATCTGCACACGAAAAATATGTATAGAAAAGGGCATGAGTACACCACAGCGGTACCCAGTAAGTGCCAAGCCTAACCTTGGTCGAGTAGTGATGAGATTAGGTCAGGGCCCTAATAAGGTAAAACAGTAAGAAATATCACAGTAAAATTAAATACTAACATTCAACAAAATGAAATCACAGAAAAACCACAACTCAGTACACAGAGCTAGCAACAGGGGGATCTCCCGGGATACCGTCCCGTAGTCCCAAACGTAAATGTACCTGGGATCTTCTGGGATACTGTCCCGTAGTCCCAAACGTAAATAAGTAGGGGGATCTCCCAGAATACCGTTCCATAGTCCAAAAGTAAATATGCATGGGTATCTCCCGAAATACCGATCCGTAGTCCCAAAGTAAATATTATAACGACCCGATCGGTCGTTTTGAGCTCTAGCGTGTCGTTCGGCAGTTTGAGGCCATGATCAGCTTCACTTCAGGTATTATGACTTGCACGCATGGTCGGAATTGAATTTCGGGAAGTTCAGAGTTGATTTGGAAAGAAAATTCTCAATTCGGAAGCTTTAAGTTGAAAGAATTGACTAAGGATTGATTTTTGAGTAAACAACCTCGGAATCAGGATTTGAAAGTTCCAACAGATTTGTATGGTGATTTCGGACTTAGGCGTATGCCAGGATCGGGTTTTGGATGACCCGGGAGCGTTTCAGCGCCTATTGAGGAGTTAGTATTTTGGATGAATTTCTTAAATTTGGGTTAAAGTGCATTTCAATGTTATCGATGTCCGTTTGGGCTTCCGAGTCTGGGAATAGCTCCGTATGGTAATTCTGGTATTGGGAGCACGTCCGGAAGTTGATTCGGAGGTTCGTAGGTCATTTTTGGGTCATTTGGCGAAAGTTAGAAATTTGAAGGTTTTTGAGAAGTTTGACCGGAAGTGGACTTTTTGATATTAGGGTCGGATTCCAATTCCAGAAGTTGGATTAGGTCCGTAATGTTGAATGTGACTTGTGTGCAAAATTCGAGGTCAATCGGACGTGATTTGAGAGGTTTTGACATCGAATGTGGAAGTTTGAAGTTCTAATATTCATTGAACTTAAATTGGGGTGCAATTCATGATTTCGATGTTTTCAATGTGATTTGAGGCCTTGAGCGGGTCCGTGTTATGTTAGGGGACTGGTTTGTGTGATTGAATAGGGCCCGGGGGCCTCGGGTGTGTTTCGGGGTGGTTTCGGATAATTCGGGCTGTTTTGCAATAGCTGATGCTGGTGTATGGTGTTTTTCTTCGCGTTCGCGAGGATCCTCTCGCGTTCGCGAAGAAGGAAATCTCTGTTGCACAGGTCTGACTTCGGAGGCTCATATTTCGCAATCTATAAGGAATTCGGAGATGATACAAAAATAAAAGTTGTAACCTATTGTGTCTAGTTTTCAGAAAAGCAAACCATTTAGAATTCGTATTTATGTACAAAAAGTTATGGCCGGTATACTATAGGATATCCGGGAAGATGAAGAAGAAATTTGTGTTGCACAGGGCTGACATTGGAGGCTTATATCTCGAAATCTATAAGGAACTGGGAGATGAACAAAACATGAAAGTTGTAAATCTTAGTGTCTAGTTTTCAAAAAGTTAAATCTTTTGTCATTTTGGAGTTTCTTAAAAAAAGTTATGACCATTATACTAGAGGCTGTCTGAGAAGAGTTTGGGAATGGCTTTCGAAAATTTTGTTTATCGCGAACGCGATGGGAGGCGAACGCGATGGGAGGCGAACGCGATGAACGGTTGCCTGGCAGTGTATAAGTTTGCAAAAATGGGTTTGGCTCATTTCATCTCATTTCCTCCATGGGAGACGACCTAGAAGCGATTTTGGAGCTCCATCTTCATCATCTATGTCAAGGTAAGTGATTCCCACCTATTGCAAGTTAATTACTTGGATTATATCTAGATTTTAACATGGAAAATCATGGGAAATTAGTGGAAATTTGGGGTTTTGAAGAAAAAACCTAGAAACTTATATTTTTAGATTTTGACCACGAAATTAGACATGGAACTTGGAATAAATTATATATTTAAGTTCGTGGTGTTATGGGTAAAGTTTATCTTCAAAATTTTTTGGAATCCAGGCACGTGGGCCCGAGGATGATTTTATCGACTTTTCAAGCGGAGTTGGAAATTGTTGTAAATAGGATTATAATGGGTATTTGAGTATGTATTAATGGGTTTGTATAATTATTGACTAGTTTTGGAGCGTTGGGCATCGATTTGAGTCGTCGGAAGGGCTTGGGAGCCGGTTATGGAACTTCGAAGCAAGGTAAGTCTCCTTTCTAACCTTGTAAGAGGAAATTACCCCATAGGTTAACTAAATATTATGTGCTTCTATTTGTGGGAGCTACGTACGCACGAGGTGACGAGAGTCCGTACGTAGTTACTAGCTATGCCTATGTCCGGGTAGTTTTAGGCTTACTCATGCCTTGTTGATTTATGTTTATTGTTTGCCTTGAGAAGAAGCGAGATTGAGTTAGCTTATTAAATATTTTTGAAAGGAGTCGAAATTGAGGAAAAGTTGGGAACTTAAAAGTTTTCATTTGAAATTCGTAATTTAAAAAGAATTGAGGAATACTTTAATAACTTAAGAAATCTATATGTAACCGCGTCGTACGTATGATCCGCGAGTGGGGTAATTCCATAAACTTATACGCGTTGCAAGTATGATTCGCGGGCGGAAAAATCCCTTAAACTTATATTTAACCGCGTCACAAGTATGATTCGCGAGCGGGGTAACTCCTTCTACTACTCTCATGGGAGCGGGCCGATCGCCTCGGCAGGTTAATAGATGCATCTATGGTTCGCGTCGTTCGACCGTCGGCAGTGCACTGTTTACTTTTATGTTAGATCGGGCCGTACGCCTCGGCATTTCCTCTATATATATATATATATATATATATATATATATATATATATATATATATATGTTATCCTCATGGAATCATGCGTAATATTTGGCAAGAAGCCAGTGTATCTGAGGGTTTTTCCCTGATTTGAATTATGATAACCTTTTTGATGAAATCCACTGTGTGTGTATATATAAATATATATATATGCTCCGGTTATGGAGGGAGCTTGCTAGTTGAGAGCTTGAGTAAATTGTAAAGAGAGGAATTGTACCACGTATTTTATACTTGTTTGTTTCATATAATTACTCTGTTTCATATTTATTCACTTCCTTACAGCACCTGGTATTATTGGACCACTAGTAAGTGTCGAAGTCGACCCCTCGTCACTACTTCTTCGAGGTTAGACTGGATACCTATTGGGTACACATTGTTTTCGTACTCATAATACACTTGATGTACATTTTGTTGTACAAGCACATGTATTTTTAGTGGCCTCGTGGGCGCGATGGCATGGTTGATACGGAGACTTAGGTAAGCTGCATCTTATGAGGCGATCCGCAGCCAGCAGAGTCTCCTTCAGAGTATTTGTATTTTCTTTTCTGTCCAATTTGTATTCCGGGCAGTTATTGTATTTTATTTTATTTCTTAGTAATTTCTCATGCACTTGTGACACCGGGTTCTGAGATGATGATTGGATATTTAGTAATGAAATGGTATAGCATTTTTATTTATTTTGTAAAGTTCGTCCGTTACTAGTGAAATTGAAGGAAACTTTATGATATCAAAAATATAAAAAGAGAATTTAATTAACTATTTAGTGTTGGCTAGCCTGGCAGCGTGTCCGGCGCCATCACGACCTTTAATGGATTTTGGATCGTGACAAATATGCAGGGGATCTCCCGAAATACCGATCTGTAGTCCAAAGTAAATATGCAGGGGGATCTCCGGGAATACCGATCCATAGTCCCAAAGTAAATATGCAGGGGGATCTCCCGGAATACCGATCTGTAGTCCCAAAGTAAATATGTAGGGATCTCCCGGAATACCAATCTGTAGTCCCAAAGTAAATATGCAGGGGTATCTCCTGGAATACCGATCCATAGTCCCAAAGTAAATATGCGGGTCAATATTGTAAGTAACAGTTACAACAAGAAATTCTATCAAAGAAGACGGAAATTCTTACTCTAAACATGTTGCACAGAGTCCAGGTAGGCATTTAAGGCAGTTAAACAGTTAAGGCACGTAAACATGCTTTCCTAAGCTAAACAGGATGGTATATATACTAGTATAGCTCAATTAAAGGAAAATATAGATATTTACTTAATGAAAATGGGTGTTTTCAACAATTAGCACGTGTACGCACTCGTCACCTCACGTACATGGCATTCATATAATAACAGTACCAAATCCTAAGGGGAGTTCCCCCACACAAGGTTAGTCAAGCCACTTACCTCGAACCAAGCTCAAAAATCAATCTGAAATCACGCTCTTGCCACAAGTATCCAACTCCGAGTGGCCCAAATCTAATCAAATAAATTACATAACGTAAATATAGCTACAAGCAGCTAATTTAGCTAATGAAATCAAAGCTAGAGTAGGAAAATAGAAAAATGCCAAAAATCCTCCCCGGGCCCACATCTCGAAATCGGGTAAAGTCATAAATTATGAACACCCACTCCCTCACGAGTTCACTCATACAAAAATCATCCAAAATCGATGCCTAATTCCCACTCAAACCTCAGATTTTCGATTGGAGAACTTTTCCCCCATTTTCCAAACTTCCACCCTCAAATTCCTTACTTAGATGAAGAATACAACAATAGATTAATGTAATATCCATAAAAATCAAACTAATTACCTTTATCTATCTATTTATTTTTCTACCCATTAAACTAATTACCTTTACTATCCATTATAACTTTTATGGGTGATTAGCTATTTTTTCTCCCTTTTCTTTATTTTTTCCCTTTTTCTCCTTTTCTATTTTTTTAAAAAATCATATTGTTCTTTATTTTATTATTTTCACATATCTAATTCCATACTCAATTTTGGCTCCTTTTTTTATTTTCTTTTTTTCTTTCCTTTTGTTCATTTTCTTTCTTTCTTCTTCCTTTTAGAAATTAATTTAGCTCTTTTTTCATTTACTTTTTTTTCTACATAATCTAATTCCATTCACTTTTTTTACTCCTTTTCTATATTATTAATTTTTTATACAATAATAGAAGATAACTGATATTGTAAACATTTATTCACCTTCTTTAATATAACTGATAGTATAACATACTATTTGTCTTTCTTTTTCTCTTTTTTTTCTTCTCAAAATCAATTATTAGAACAACTTATACATTATGCATGTTTTCTCTTCTTTTTTTCATTATATATATATATATATATATATATATATATATATATATATATATATATATATATATATATATATATATTACTGTAAATATTTCTAGCACATATGATCAAATATTACATATCATTATAATACAATGGTATGTTGGTATAATAAAATGGTATTGACATATTAGTATTTAATGTTATTGTAAAATACTTGTCACAATAATATATCAAAACTGCATATAAATATACCAAATAGGTATATTGCTATTTTTATGTCTTTCGACACCTACTTCTTATACAGTAAATATTATTTTCATTGAACTTTATCAAAAAATTCATTCAAGAAAATATTTACAAGGACCTAGTTGATAAAATAAAATAAAAAATAACTTATTTATTACGGTAAAGTATTGCATTATTTCGTATATTATAACAATATAGTGTTACTATATCCACGACTTTTACTTTGCACAATAGCACCTAGATGATTTAACATATAGCGGTCGAAGTATACTATGATGAGTACATTTTATACTATAATAGTATACTGTTGCAGTGTAGCTATATACTCTTACAGTATATTGTATACTGTAATGGTATACTGTTAGGTAACTGTGTACTTCTTTGATGATTAAAGTATATTGTTGCAGTATAGCTATACACTCCTACAACATATTGCATACCGTAGCGATATACTATTGGTAACCGTGTTCTTCGATTTTCAGCTGAAAAATTCGATCTCAATCACCTCAAATCAGCTCCAAATGCGATCAATTTCAGTATGAACTTCCAAAATGTGCTATAAGCAATATTTAATAACACCCACTTTTAATCAAACAAGAAATCTTCAAAATAAAAATTTTAAATTCATGAGCTTCAAGCCAAACAATGGTGGATATTCAAATACACATAAATATTCAGATCCCAAAAATTTACTTGAAGGTACTATAAATAATATTTTATAGCACCCGCATCGAATCAAACAAAAATCTTCAAAAATAAAATTTCAAATTCAGGAGCTTCAAGCTCAACAATGGTGGATCTTCATACATACACAAAAATCAGATATGAGAAACTTAATATATAACCATAACAATACATGGGTTCAGAAATACAAATAAATACACAAAAAAAAAATACTAATATAAAAAGAGAATTTTGGAGTGAAACCCATGTACAGTAATATGAAAATCTGTCTTTTAAAATTCATTTAGAAAATTCTAAAATAGATTCGGGTAAATACATGTGTTTGTACTGGATTTTCATCATCCACTAAAAAGACTAAGCTATGGGTGTTTTTTGAAAGGAAAAATGAGCGATTAGGGTGTGGGACTCTGCTTGTTTAGAGAAATTGAAGGGGAAGGGGGTTGAGTGGGCGGATAAATAGTTTAGAGCGTATATATAGGAAAAGTAAATTCTTTGGGCTTGGTATTAAAGGGTAAATAATTGGGCGATGTGCACAAATAGCCGCTAACAACTCATGTCTTTATTTTAAAGCCAGTATTTTAAATGTCTTTAGTCTTTAGCCATTGGTTTAATAAACTTTAACTGCCCGGACGAAAATATCCTTCTGTTCATGTCCTTAACTCCAGGACTTCAGGACTACATGTCCTTAACTTTTGAACTTGAAACTCTAAGTTCAGGACTTCAGGACTACATGTCCTTAACTTTTGAACTTGGAACTCTAAGTTCAGGACTTCAAGGCTACATGTCCTTAACTTTTGAACTTGGAACTCAAACTTCAAGACCAAGCGTCCTTAACTTTTGAACTTGTAAGTCAAAGTTAAGGACCTATTGTCCTTAACTTTTGAACTTGTAACTGTAAGTTAAGTACTGCTTGTCCTTAACTTTTGAACGTGTAACTGTAAGTTAAGGACTGTCTGTCCTTAACTTTTGAACTTGGAAATCAAAGTTAAGGACCTATTGTCCTTAACTTTTGAACTTGTAACTGTAAGTTCAGGACCAAGTGTCCTTAACTTTTGAACGTGTAACTGTAAGTTAAGGACTGTCTGTCTTAACTTTGAACTTGGAATCAAGTTAGGACCTATGTCTAACTTTGACTTGTAACTGTAAGTTCAGGACCAAGTGTCCTTAACTTTTGAGCTTGTTAGTCTAAGTTCAGGACCTATTGTCCTTAACTTTTGGGCTTCTTAGCCTACGTTCAGGACCTATTGTCCTTAACTTTTGATTTCCTTCTTCTTTATAATTTTTTTTATGATGCCTAACCAAAAGGCATTTATCATATGGAACAATCTTCTCCTGCAACGAAACATTAAAATGGCTCCTCAGAAAATATGGTGCCATTACATCAAGACCATATCCCTTGGAAGCCCACAAAAAATATTCTGCTTCCAAGAACTCCAAGTTCTGTGCAAAATGCACGTTGTCTCTGTCTTCTTTGTACACTGGGATCTCATATTTAGGATACATTGATTGACAAACTGGATTGGAATGACAGACAAAAACAAGCTCACTAAAAACCATGAAAATCACAAAGGCTGAAACGAAATCCATTCTTCGTATTTATTGATATTCGGTCCACCCAGTCTTTCCAATCCACTGTAATTCTGTTTGGGAAGGAAAGGGTAACTCTGTCTTTTCATATTAATTTTCATAGACTAGTGGCTAGTTTTGCTCAGCATTAAAAATGGTGGATAAAAAGTAAATACCACTTTAAATAGTGACTACCCCACACAATTTTTACTAAATAATTTGAGCTTAATGAGTATAAAGTTAGATTTTTCCTATTATTAAGATTGTATACCGTCTTTGGATGGATTTTGATCAAACGGCTATCAGCCATTTGACTGATCCAACAGTTTGAATCAAATCCATCCTAAATCTATTTGGATCGTATCTAAGCCCGACCCGCTTTCTCTACTTTTTGGGCCATGATCCAGTCTCAAGTCCAATGTTGATAAAATAGAGATTTTTACATGGATGATCTTTTTATAAAAATTATTTTTTTAACTAATAGTATTCTTCATTTATTTCAACAATAGCATATTTTATTACAAATACAGCATTATAGAAAAATAACTGGCAGTCCCTTAAATGCTGCACCCAATATTTTAGGAAATCGTTTCCAATTTAAAATCTTAAATGCCGCACTCAATATCTAAGTAAACCGTTTCTATTTCAAAAGTTCAAAATGGCAGCACCCAATTTGTAAGGAAATCGTTTCCATTCTCACTTTTATTTTGTAAGAAGATTATAAATTTCTCTCTCTTTCCATAAACCAACAATTACCAAAATTCTCAAAGTTTTTTTTCTTTATTTCGCTCATTTATGCCATCTTCTTCTATAAGGATATTTATTCTTCAACCACACACTAAAGTGGAACTAGAATGATAAAATATAACATTAATTTAATATACTTAGAATAGCACTGTAATTATAAACTATAAAATACCATCATTATACTGTGTATATTAGTATACTAGATTTTTTTTGTAATTTATAGACTATTAAATATCATTATTATATCATGTATATACATATTTATACATAATTATAGTACTATGTATATATATATATATATATATATTCCACGTATAATTTTATTATCCACTCTTATCAATATTAATGCATAATCAATACATACAATGGTTGAAGAAGTAATAATAAAATATGACATTAATATGATTTTTACTTGGTATATTATTTGGTTTACTTATATAGTGGTTTACATGGAGTATAATTATCTATTATAATTTGTATATAGTTATACTATAAATTTAGACAAAATATATTCAGCGTTTATTATCGCAACTATAAGGTTATATTCTAACCTTCTATATGTATATTAATTATATATGTTATATTTCAGATTTGTTAATTTTATTTTACTGTAAATAAGAACGAACAAATTATGCAATGTGAGAAATAATTAAGTACAAGTCTTTTTTGAATAGTATAACTTGATTACCTTTTCTTCAGGAAATAAATGCTTTAAATACGTGATTATAGGTGCTTTAAATAGATGTTTAAAGCTTGTTGCTAGGGAATATAATTATTTAGTTGCCATGTTTGTAAAATCTCAATTGCTGCTAGGTTCTTGAAATTTTTTCTTGAATTTTGCCTATTTATGTTTTTCTCTCGATAAAATATGAGATTCTACCTAATTTTCATATGTTTTCTCTTTGCTAATAGCTTAATTGTGCTAGAGATTTCCAAATTCTACAAAGTCCGCAATGTAAAATAATATTCATATTTTTGAAGAAAAAAGCAAGAAAAAAAGAAGTATAAAAAGAATTTGAATCTGAAATTTTTCACAAGAATGAACTGCACTTTATTATCACCATAGAATTTTTTTTTGTATACTCATTTTAGAAAAATTATATCTTAAATGGTCCCATAGCCTGTATTTGAATCTCGACAAGATCTAGTAAAACTCTAGGCTCAATACTTAAGTGGATACAAAGTCTATCCATATTTGAACTGAAATAGCAAATGAAATGCTGCAGCTCAACTTTTTTTCCCCCCAAAATGAAAGCAATAACAAAAAGGTGAACATTTAATATTAAGCAAAACTAAAAAAGAGCAAGAACAAACACTAAAAAGGAACACTATAAAAACAAATTATTCTAGCAACCTCCCTGTCTCCACGTTCAAATGAGAAAAAATATTAAGTGGAATTGATCATTTGGATAAATAACTTACTCCAGTATTTAATTAAGTGCACTATTCAGCTTTTGTGGAGCATGTGTGTCACAATGTTAATAGATAATATTAGACTAATTTTAAAAAATATATAAATTAAATATTTAGTTTGGCGGAGAGATTATTTATTCACGTGTCCCATAAAAATTTGCCCATTTCACTCATTAAAATGACGGTTTAGGAGTAACTTAATGCAAGTATTAGTAACTAGTATCTTTTTTCCCACCAAATTGGCATACAAAAGAAAAATATGAAGAGTGTGACTTCTCGTGAAATTTCTTGCCAACACAAGTCTATTTGTTTCATTTCCTCATTCAATTTCACCCTCTTTCTCTCGTGCTCTCCAAAGCTTTGTTTTGTAATAATTAACTTGTGGATTTTCCTTATCTTCCATTGCTACATATCCTTGTATTTCACTTCATCCACCTCTCCTTTAAACGCATAATAAATAGCCCTACTTATCTTCAGTTCAATGAAATTTTCAGCTCTCCCTTTGCTTTGATCACTTTTCAGGTTGCTCCTTCATCCCTTTCTATATATTCTTTTTTTCATTTTCTTAAATTTTGCACCTAATTGTTTTTGGGGACAATAACAAGTTTAGGTTGTTTTTTATTATTTTCAAAAAAAACAAAAAAAAAAATCTAAAATTTATGGTAGCAAATCATAATATTTTATTGGATATAAATCATCTTATTAAGGTAAAATAAGATGTTTAAAGTTAAATGTTTCTAAATATAGAAATGTGACATTCTTTTGGAGATGGATGGAAAAGCAAAGAGTCAAACATAAATTGGGACAGAAGGAGTATTATGTTTTTCTTCTGGTTTTTGCAAATTTATTTATTTATTTATTTATTTTTATGCTGTGAGAATAGCTTTGTTGATTTGCCTTGTATTAAGTAGGAAGAGTTCCTGTTATGCAATCCAATTGAAGATTAATATTTTGAATGTTTCTTAGCGTACCCAGTTTTTATTCTGCTTCCTTTATGTTGTTTTTTAAATGAGTTTAAGTTATATATACGGTTAGAGCATCATAATGATTGGATGATAAAGTCAGTGGATCATGGATCATATACTACTCATTTTTTTCTTAACTATGAATAAGTTTTATCTTGAATTTTTTGAATAACTTTTTGAACCTTTTCTTGTATAATTGTGAAAAAGAAATTAGAACTAAATTGCTTGAGCTTGTATATACAGCAAAGTACCAACTAAAGAAATAGAGATTTTAGATGAAGTAGAAAAATAGGTGAACTATAGACATTGATAAATATGCAAGAAAGGCTAACATATGTTGGAAACAAACTTGTGCTCTAAATTTGTGTTTTATATGTTCCTGGAGGTGTTTGTCATCATTATGTAAACTAACAAATTTATCAACATTTATTTGCTTTAACTTGTAAACAGCTGGCTGTAATTGCAATCATAAATATTGATGCTTACAATGTCTTAAAGTGTCCAATTTATTTATCTACTAATATTTCTGATGTTCACTGTTTGTATCAGGCGTTGAATGCCGGATACAAGTATACAGTACTGTCATCGCTCTTGTTCATCTTTTGGAGTTGAAAACGATGGTACGACAATTTGGAGGGTTTCTGATATACTGTTTGATTTGTGTACTTCTTTCTCCTCATATTGCTTTGTCGGAAATGGATTAGATAGTTACCGGTGGATGTATTAAACTCTGTCTTTCTCTGTCTTATATATCGTTTTCTAGGAAGAATGGCTAGGTTGCCTGGTAGTAATGAGATTACGATTACAGAGCCAATAGAGAATCCTGAATCTAAAATGAATGAAGATGCGCAAATGCATCATCACATGAAGCGTATGAAAAAGTATTGTATTGAAGATGATATTAATAAACTGTTTGAGGCGATAGAGATTAGGAATTGCAATAGGGTCCTGAGTAAGTCAAAAAGGGGTGTCAAAGATGTAATGAGTAAAAGTGCGATGAAGAGGCCAATGAGATCTAGCTCCTCTCGTGCATCACGCATAGGAATTTCCGAGCCTGTAAGTTTGAAGCAGGCCTTGAGAGGATTATGCATCTCTCAGGCATCAGAGCTGGCTGCTGTGAAGAAGCAATCGTCAAAAGCTTCCAAGTTGTCTTCAGTCTCAGAAACGGGGGCTGTCAATAGACTGTACAGGGCTGTTTTGGTTGAGACTAATGACCCTAATCGTCATGTTGATGAAGGCGTAGGGAATTTGATGCAGATATCCCTCGTCCCAGAGAGGAGGATGTCAGATTCTTCACATAAAAGTCCTGAATCTGAGAATGTGCCAGTTCAAGAACAATCTACTTTTGTCACTCATACATCCAATCTGTCCGAAGATGCAATGAAACATAAGGCAAGTACAATACAAGCAGAAAGTGGGGCTTTTTGTCCGGCAATTGATATTGGTTACGGTTACCTGAAAGAAGTGTCCGGGCAGAAGAAGATGCTGGAGTTACCACATTCTTCAACTTCCAGTTGTGCTGAAAAAGCGGAACGAGTACAAGATCAGGTGGTTCCTGCTGTAGATGAAGCTCGAACAGCTGCAATTGTAACGGACAGGGAGCAGGAACGATATTCGAATTTTGTGTCTTGCTCATCTATATTTAGTGCAGGAAATAAAGTCATCAAGCCTACTTCTAGCAGCTCAAGTTTGATGAAACCAGTTTTCAGAAGCAAAAATTTTTCTAAGAAGAAAGTATTATCTGCTTTTGTCAGCAGTTCCAAGCAATCTAATGATGGAATTGATAGTGATTTGGCTTGTAGTACAAGTGAGTTTCCTTGTGAGACACCTGAATATGCTCCGAGGAATAATCAGAAAGAAGAGGACAAGGAATCTCCAGATTCCTGTTGTGTAAGTAGCATAGAAGTTAGTTCATCTGCTCTGAAGTCTGGTGTTGCTAAACTAGTTCTGAGCTCAAGGAGTTGTAACAGAGAAAGAAGTATACTTACAAAAGCTGATGAAACATCGGGGTCAAAGGAAAAGGGTCAGATGTCTCAAAGTTCGAAGAGTAGTATTGCGGATTATAGCAGCACCACAAGCATTAGCGATGAAAGCTATCTCAGTTGGTCTAGTCGCAGTGGTTATTGCTCTCATATGTCAAAAGATTTAAGATGGAAATCTAATATTTGTGTTCAGAAGCAGCATGAAAACATTGGCTTAAGGCATTTTAAACTGCTCAGAAAACTTGGAGGTGGGGATATTGGGAATGTTTATCTTTCTGAGCTAATGGGCACAAAGTGTCTGTTTGCTGTGAAAGTTATGGATAATGACTTCCTGACCAGCAAGAGGAAGATGACGAGAGCTCAGACTGAAAAAGAAATTCTTCAAATACTCGATCATCCGTTTCTTCCTACACTCTATGCCCATTTTACTAATGACAAATACTCGTGTTTAGTGATGGATTACTGTCCAGGTGGTGATCTGCATGTACTCCGACAAAAACAACCAAGCAAGAATTTCCCTGAACAAGCTGCCAGGTAATTTTTCTGGTTTAGGGTACTTTAAAGAGGCTGAAGACTTATAAGAGTTAGAAGTGCCTTTAATAAGGGGAAAAAAGTTCTCTTAAACCTCAGGGTTTGGATAAGTGATAAGATACCCTCTTTACCAGTTTCCAGATTAATCTATTAAAGTTGTTTTTATAAGATAATTGGCCAACCAAAATAATTAGTTTGCATTACTGATGTTTGCTTTTTCCTGCTATTCCGCTGAACCAAAATTTGGTTACTTGATTGCACATACCATAAAACTTGGGATGAAGATCTTCATTCCCTGTAACTTTGGATCTTCATACAAATTGTGACTTGGTCAAGGGAGGTAATGAAACTACTTGTTCCAATGGGGAGTTTCTGCATCTTTAAAATTTGAAGGTTCAGTGTGGCAATTTTTGGAAAACATCAAAGGATCTAATCTTCCAACCAAAAATTTACTGCTCTTTCCTTGATTTTTTAACTTCTGTTTCTTGTCCTTTTTGGTCTTCCCATTTTGCCTCCTTAAGCGTTGGTCTTGTGTCTTTGGCAGAACTCTGTGAATTTCTGGTAAGTGTTGCTTTCAGGGGAAGACAATCAATAATCAGAGATTGCTAAATAGTAGCTAATATCAAACATTTAGCAACAAATGATAGAATGTATGTCAGTTGATTCAGTTCAATGTAAAGAGGGGGACAGGAAAAAAAATGTAGGATTGCATAGGAATACAAATGCTGAATTTGTGTAGTGAATAGGTGGAAGTAATGAAAATGAGCTTCCATTTCTCTTGCATCCCTTCTTATAACATTACCATGCTTGCATGTCATATCCTAACTGGATACCCACCATATATGGAGATTATTTTCTGGTTAATTAATTTCCAAAGAAATGAGTTGGGATATGCAACCTGTGTTTTGAGCCTTTCATCTCTCCAGATTTTAAGATGCCTTCTTGTGATTTTGTTCAACATTTTAAGGTGAGACATGGTAAGTTATATGTTTTTGACTTTTGGCTGTTATTTGCTGTGTGCAGATTTTATGTTGCTGAAGTTCTTCTTGCGTTGGAATACCTTCACCTGCTTGGAGTTGTCTATCGTGACTTAAAACCCGAGAATGTATTGGTCCGAGAAGATGGTCATATCATGCTCTCTGATTTTGATTTGTCTCTAAGATGCACTGTTAATCCTACCTTGCTGAAATCATCTTCTCCTGTCATTGAGCCTCCAAAGAAGTCTAGTCCGTGCTCAGTATCAAGCTGCATAGATCCCTTCTGCTTAAATCCATTCTGGCAAGTATCCTGCTTCAGCCCCAGGTTTTTATCTGCTGCAGCAAATACGCGTAAGCTAAAGACTGACCTACCTGCACAAGTCTCACCTTTACCGCAGCTTGTTGTAGAGCCAACAAATGCTCGTTCCAACTCATTTGTAGGAACGCACGAGTACTTGGCTCCAGAGATTATCAAAGGAGAAGGTCATGGCAGTGCAGTAGATTGGTGGACCTTCGGAATCTTTTTGTATGAGCTTATATATGGAAGGACTCCTTTCAAAGGGCCAAGAAACGAGGATACACTGGCCAATGTGGTTTCTCAATGTCTTAAGTTTCCAGAAAGTCCTACTGTTAGTTCTCTTGCAAGAGATTTAATGAGAAGGTTGTTGCAGAAGGAACCTGAGAAGAGATTAGGAGCTGTGAGAGGGGCAGCAGAAATAAAGCATCATCCATTATTTGAGGGACTCAACTGGGCGTTAATTCGATGCTCAAAACCTCCAGAAATACCTCGATCCTACGACTTGGCAAATGTCTTCCCTGATGCAAACCAACAACATAAGCAGAGCAGCAAGTGTGAAAATGAGTTAAAAAATATAGGTGAGAATATTGAGTTTGAGATGTTTTAGAAACACTAGGTATGAGAAAGTATAGGTTTGGTTTTTAAGTTAAACATGTATGTCTGATCTACGTAGCTAATTGATATAGGTCATATAGTGTACATGTTCCACAAAGTGCAACACATGAAGACAAGGCCGGAGCTAGAGTGCCGGGAGCGGGTTCGACCGGAACACAGTAGCTTTGGTTCGAACCCCGCATCAATCTTTAAAATTTTGTTGAATTATGTATAAATTATTAATTTCGAACCAGTAGCTTCAAACAATTAGAATCCCGAACTCATAAGCTTGAATCCTGGCTCCGCCTCTGCATGAAGAGCATAATATACCATGCTTTGTAAAAGTGTAGACTGTGGTATGTAATAAGGTGTAACGACCCGGCCGGTCGTTTCATGAGTTACAGCCCCGTTTTCCCCATTCCTGCTTCCTTGTGTGTGGTTCAGTTGTATTTCATCATATCGTGTTGGTGGTGTTGTGTTCGGAGTGGTCTTAGGGCGGAATGAGACACTTAGTCTCTTAAGTTGGTTATTTAGTTGGTAAAGTCAACCGGAAGTTGACTTGTGGGTAAATGATCTCGGAATTGGGTTTTTATTGTTCGGATAGCTTCGTTAGGTGATTTGGGACTTAGGAGTGTGTTTGGAATGTATTTTGGAGGTCCGTGGTAGATTTAGGCTTCAATTGGCGAAATTGAAAATTTGGCGTTTTCCGGTCGGCAGTGGAAATCTTGATATCGGGGTCGGATTGGAACTCTGGAAATTGGAGTAGGTCCGTTGTGTCATTTGTGACGTGTGTGCAAAATTTCAGGTCATTCGGATGAGGTTTGATAGGTTTTTACATCGTTTGCGGAATTCGGAAGTTTTGGAATCCTTAGGCTCGAATCCGAGGGTGATTTAATGTTTTGATGTTGTTTTGAGTGTTCCGAAGGTTGGAACGAGTTTGAATAGTAGTATATGACTTGTTGGCATGCTTGGTTAAGGTCCCGAGGGCCTCGGGATGGATTCGGGTGGTTGACGGAAGGTTTGGCCTTGAATTGTTGCTGCAGAATTTTTGCTGCTTCTGTTGTTTCCGCACCTGTGGAGTGGGGATCGCAGGTGCGATGATCGCAGGCGCGGGAAGCAACCGCAGATGCAGAGTTTGTCGCAGGAGCGGAGGGATTGACCGCACCTGCGAGGCCTGGGGCGTAGGTGCGGAAGTTGGATACTTAAGTGAAAACCGCAGACGCGGTTATTTTGACCGCAGAAGCAGTCCGCAGAAGCGTGAAAGGGAGCCGCAGGTGCGAGATGCCTGCGCAGAAAGTATAAAAAGCCATCTACGCGATTTTCAGCTCATTTCTCACCATTTTTGGACGGCTTTAAAGCTTTTGAGGGCGAATTTGAGAAGGGATTCAAGGGTTAACAACAAGGTGAGTAACTTGAGTCATAAAACTTATATGTGTGATGATTTCCCGTTGTTTAATCATGGAATTTGTGGAAAAATTAGGGATAAAATTGGGGAATTAGGGCTTGAAATTGGAGAGTTTAAATTGGGAATTTGAGGGGTCATTTGAGGTCCGATTTTGGTGATTTTGGTATGTATGGACTCGTGAGGGGATAAGGATCCTAGTGTTGTGATTTTTATTGGATTCCGAGACGTGGGCCCGGGGGTCGGGTTTGGCCAATTTCAGGATTTTTGAGTTAATTTGATTATTTCCGCTTGGACTTTGTTCCTTTAGCGTGTATTAATAATGTGATACTGATTTTGGTTAGATTTGGAGCATTTGGAGGCCGAGTTGAGAGGCAAAGGCATCGCGGGTTAGAGTTTGGTCCGGTTTGAGGTAAGTAATGATTGTAAATGTTGACCTGAGGGTATGAAATCCCGGAATTCACATCGTTTTACTATTTTGAGGTGACGCACACGCTTGATGGCGAGCGTGAGGGGCGTGCATCGTTGGGAATTGTGACTTGGTCCGTCCCGCAGCAACTATTAAGTTGCATATTTGATTGAAACTACTTGATACTATCATATGTCAGAAAGTATTACTATGTTTTGGGCAGAATGCCATATTTGGGCCTCGTGCCATCTGTTTGGACCCTTAGGGGCTTTCTTTACTGAAATTCCTCACTGTTTTGGTTTAATAACTGTACTCAGGCATGCTATGTTTTACTGATTTCATACTTAGTCTTATTTACTCTAATTTGATGCATAAATGAAATTTTGACTGAGCACCCTGTTTTATTGTTAGCCCGAGTGGCTTGAGATGTTTCTGACTGAGTAAGGCTGAGGGCCTGTGTTGTGAGGATATCATGGGATCGGGCTGCGCCGCAGCATGTTGTACTGTTTTGTGATATATGAGAGGCCGAGGGCCTGATTTATTATGCCACGAGATGGCTTGTGATAGCGCTTGGGCTGTAGGAGCCCCTCCGGAGTCTGTACACCCCAAGTGAGCGCGGGTACCCAGAGTGAGTGATATGTTGTTGCCCGAGGGGCTGATCCTGATACATGTTGTGCCGATGGGCTGATTACGAGTGATTGTGAGGTAGCCCGAGAGGCTGGTTCTGTTGATATTACATGTCTTGCCCGAGGGGCTATTTATGACTTTCATCATTTTTACCCTAAACTTCATTGATTCTCTATTGAAACTGTTAGAAAGACATTTTCAAAGAATTTTTACTGAACTTGGATTTTTAAATGAGATAAATGATATACTGTTTTGGAAATGTAATGTATTTGCTGTAGTGCTATGACGTGGAATTATCTGATTTCTTACTGCTCAGTTTTCATTTACTCTTATTACTTACTGAGTTGGCGTATTCACATTACTCCCTGCACCTTGTGTGCAGATCCAGGAGTTGCGGGTCGCGATAGCGAGCGCTGATCGTTCATCCAGCAAGTCTTTCGGAGTCGGCAAGGTAGCTGCATGGCGTTCGCAGCCTTGCACTTCTCCTTCTTATCTTCCTGAGACTGTTTTAGTATCTTTATTTCCAGACTATGATAGTTTTTATTGTACTTAGACAGACCTTAGTAGATGCTCGTGACTTGTGGCACCCCGATATCAGGCTTGTGTTATTTTTGTGCACTTGTTATTTAGACCCATGTTATGAGATATTATCAATTAAATAGCTTAAAAATGTCTTTTATGAAATATTAGTTTGATTTGGGATTTGTGTCGGCTGGCCTAGTTTCACGATAGGTGCCATCACGACCGGGTCGGTTTTAGGATCGTGACAAGTTGGTATCAGAGCCTAGGTTACATAGGTCTCACGAGTCATGAGCGAGTTTAGTAGAGTCTCGCGGATCGGTACGGAGACGTCTGTACTTATCTTCGAGAGGGTGCAAAACCTTTAGGAAAACTTCACATTCTTGAATTCCTGTTCGCGAACCTGTTGATTCTGGTAACTAAACTTCTGTTATTCTATTCTCTCACATATGGTGAGGACACGTGCTACCGGTCAGGACGGACGACCACCAGTACCACCAGTTGGGGCCACTAGAGGCCGAGGACGCGGTCGAGGTCGTGGTAGGGGCAAGGGTGTAGCCCGCACAGCAGCTAGGGCAGCACCTGCAGATCAACCAACCGCCTCAGTTCATGATCAGGTCCCAGTTGCAGACGCTCCAACAGTACCAGCTTAGGCACCGGCGGTGCCTATTGTTATCCCAGGCCTTCAGGAGGCCCTGGCCTAGATTCCATTAGTGTGCACTGGCCTAGCTCAGGCGGTCTCAGTTACCACGGCCGCAACTACTTCTCAGGCCGGGGGAGGCACCCAGACTCCCGCCGCTCGCACACCTGAGTAGGTCGTGCAGGGACTTCAGACACCGAGGGCACCTCCGGCCCAGCTGGTTGCAGCTGCTCAGGACTATGTAGCTCCTGTTATGCCGGAGGACGAGCAGCGCAGATTGGAGAGGTTTGGTAGACTTCAGCCTCTGTCATTTAGTGGTGCTGAGGGAGAGGATGCACAGGGTTTCTTGGATAAGTGTCAGAGGATACTTCGGACCGCAGGTATTCTGGAGACCAGTGAGGTCTCGTTCACTACTTTCCAGTTCTCCGGGGCTACACTTAGTTGGTGGGAGGATTATGAGAGGCGTAGGCCGGTTGGCGCAGCGCCCCTTTCTTGGCAGCAATTCTCCGTTCTCTTCCTGGAGAAGTTTTTACCTGAGTCTCGCCGAGAGGAGCTGTGCAGGCAGTTCGAGCAGCTTCGTCAGGGTGATGGGTCTTCTACACAATATGAGATGCGGTTCTCCGAGTTGGCTCGTCATGCGGTCTGGTTGGTTCCCACAGACCGAGAGAGGATCAGGAGGTTTATAGATGGCCTCGGTTTTTAGCTTCGATTGCTTATGACCAGAGAGAAAGTATTTGGTGCTACCTTTGATGAGGTTGTTGACATAGCTCGACAGATAGTTCGTGGTCAGGAGAGGGTTGAGAGGGAGGCTAAGAGACCTCGTGGTCAGGGTGGATTTAGTGGTGCTCCTCATAGGGGTCAGTTTCAGCACGGCAGAGGTCGTCCATTCAGACATGCTCAGTCATCCCGCCCAGTTTATCGTGGGGCATCATCGGGCCATGGCTCTTACAATTCTCATCAGGGACATTCCTCACTTAGTGCCCTTCCAGCCCAGAGTTCGTCCCATGCTCCATTAGTTCAGGGCTCTTCCATGCCAGGTTCTTCTGCTAGTCATCCCGGTGCTAGGGGTTCCCTTCAGTCCCCATCTCCAGCACCAGGGGGTTGTTATGAGTGTGGAGAGTTGGGGCATATGTGGAGGCAATGTCCTCGTCGTCTTTGGGGTCCGCCTCAGTAGAGGAGTCAGCCATCGACTTCAACACCAGTTACTTCACCACCCACCCAGTCAGCTAGGGGTCGCCCCAGAGGGGGAGGTCGATCAGGTGGTGGTCAGGCCCGTTTCTATGCACTTCCAGCCAAACCCGATGCTATTGCTTCAGATGCGGTGATTACAGGTATTGTCTCAGTTTGCCACAAAGATGCCTCTGTGTTATTTGATCCTGATTCCACTTTTTCATATGTGTCATCATATTTTGCTCGTTATTTGGATACGCCCCGTGAGTCTCTTGTTTCATCTGTTCGTGTATCTACTCCAGTGGGCGATACTGTTGTTGTGGACCGTGTATATCGGTCGTGTGTGGTGACTATTGAGGGTTTGGAGACCCGAGTGGACATTATGTTGCTTTGTATGGTGGATTTCGAAAAATATTAGGTATGGATTGGTTATCTCCGTGTCGTGCTATTTTGGACTGTCATTCTAAGACAGTGACGTTGGCTATGCCGGGTGTGCCACGGATTGAGTGGCGAGGTTCGACCGATTTTGTTCCTAGTAGGATAATTTCATTCTTGAAGGCCCAGCGAATGGTTGGGAAGGGTTGTCTTTCTTACTTAGCTTTTGTGAGGGATGTCAGTGCAGAGACTCCTAGTATTGATTCAGTCCCGATAGTGAGAGATTTCCCAGATGTGTTTCCTGAAAACCTGCTGGGCATGCCACCGGACAGGGATATTGATTTTGGTATTGATCTGGTGCCGGGCACTCAGCCCATTTCTATTCCACCGTATCGCATAGCACCGGCGGAGTTGCGCCTTGGGGTGCGCCAGTTATATTTGTGAAGAAGAAGGATGGCACGATGAGGATGTGCATTGATTATAGGCAGTTGAACAAAGTCACAATCAAGAACAAGTATGCTCTACCTCGTACTGATGATTTATTTGACCAGCTTCAGGGAGCGAGGGTGTTCTCCAAGATTGATCTTCGGTCAGGGTATCACCAGTTGAAGATCAGGGACTCGGATATTCTTAAGACAGCTTTCAGGACCCGATATGGTCATTATGAGTTCCTCGTGATGTCTTTTGGGCTGACCAATGCCCCGGCAGCGTTCATGCATTTGATGAACAACGTGTTTCGGCCTTATCTCGACTCGTTTGTCATAGTATTTATTGATGATATTCTGGCGTACTCGCGTAGTTAGGAGGAGCACGCTGAGCATTTGAGAGTTGTATTGCAGCGATTGAGGGAGGAGAAGCTTTATGCAAAGTTCTCCAAGTGTGAGTTTTGGCTTAATTCAGTGTCTTTCTTGGGGCACGTGGTGTCCAGTAAGGGTATTCTGGTTGATCCGAAGAAGATAAAGGCGGTTCACAGTGATCCAGGCCGTCCTCAGCCACAGAGATTCGCAGCTTTCTTGGTTTGGCGGGTTATTACCGTCGGTTCGTTCAGGGATTTTCATCTATAGCATCACCCTTGACCAAATTGACTCAAAAGGGTGCGCCTTTCATGTGGTCGGATGAGTGTGAGGCTAGCTTTCAGAAGCTCAAGACTGCCTTGACCACATCTCTAGTGTTAGTTTTGCAATCAGCTTCAGGTTCATGTGCAGTGTATCTTTGGGAGTTGGTATTGGGTGTGTGTTGATGCAGAAGGGTAGAGTGATTGCTTATGCTTCTCGTCAGTTGAAGCCCCATGAGAAGGACTACCCTGTTCATGATTTAGAGTTGGCTGCCATTGTTCACGCGTTGAAGATTTGGGGGCATTATCTTTATGGTATATCTTGTGAGGTGTTTACTGATCATCGTAGCCTCCAGCACTTGTTCAAGCAGAAGGATCTCAATTTCAGGCAGCGGAGATGGTTGGAGCTGCTAAAGGACTATGATATCACTATCTTGTATCATCCGGGGAAGGCCAATGTAGTGCCCGATGCTTTGAGTAGGAAGGCGGTGAGTATGGGCAGTTTGGCATATATTCCTATTGGGGAGAGACCTCTTGCAGTTGATGTTCAGGCCATGGCCAATCAGTTTGTGAGGTTGGATATTTCGGAGCTCAGTCGGGTCTTAGCTTGTGTGGTTTCTCGGTCTTCCTTGTTTGATCGCATCAGAGAGCGCCAATATGATGATCCTCATTTGCTTGTCCTTAAGGATAGAGTTCAGCACGATGATGCCAGAGATGTGACTATTGGTGATGATGGGGTATTGAGAATGCAGGGCCGGATATGTGTGCCCAATGTAGATGGGCATCGGGAGTTGATTCTGGAGGAGGCTCATAGCTCGCGGTATTCCATCCATCCAGGTGCCGCGAAGATTTATCAGGATTTGAAACAGCATTATTGGTGGAGGATAATGAAGAAGGATATTGTGGGATTTGTAGCTTGGTGCCTCAATTGTCAGCAGGTGAAATATGAGCATCAGAGACCGGGTGGCTTGCTTCAGCAGATAGATATTCCAGAGTGCAAGTGGGAGCGGATCACCATGGATTTTGTAGTTGGACTCCCACGGACATTGAGGAAGTTCGATGTTATTTGGGTGATTGTGGATCGGCTGACCAAGTCCGCGCACTTCATTCCTGTGTGTGCTACCTATTCTTCAAAGCGGTTAGCAGAGATTTATATCCGAGAGATCGTTTGTCTGCATGGGGTTCCAGTTTCCATCATTTCAGACAGAGGTACTCAGTTCACTTTGCAGTTTTGGAGAGCCGTGCAGCGAGAGTTGTGTACTCAGGTTGAGTTGAGCATATCTTTTCACCCTCAGACGGACGGGCAGTCCGAGCGGACTATTCATATATTGGAGGATATGTTACGCGCTTGTGTCATTGATTTTGGGGGTTCATGGGATCAGTTTCTACCGCTCGCGGAGTTTGCATATAACAACAATTATCAGTCGAGTATTCAGATGACTCCATATTGGGCTTTATATGGGAGGCGGTGTAGATCTCCAGTAGGGTGGTTTGAGCCGGGTGAGGCTAGACTTTTGGGTACAGACTTGGTGCAGGATGCTTTGGACAAGGTGAAAGTAATTTAGGAGCGGCTTCATACCGCGCAATCGAGACAAAAGAGTTATGCTGACATGAAGGTCCGTGATGTGTCTTACATGGTTGGGGAGAAGGTTCTACTGAAGGTTTCACCAATGAAGGGTGTTATGAGATTTGGGAAGAAGGGTAAATTGAGTCCTCGTTTCATTGGGCCTTTTGAGGTGCTTCGGAGGATTGGGGAGGTGGCTTATGAGCTGGCTTTGCCACCTAGCTTGTCGAGTGTGCATCCGGTATTGCATGTTTCTATGCTCCGGAAGTATATTGGCGATCTGTCTCATGTTTTGGATTTCAGCACGGTTCAGTTAGACGGTGATTTGACTTATGATGTGGAGCCAGTGGCTATGTTGGAGCGGCAGGTCCAAAAGTTGAGATCAAAGGATATAGCTTCAGTGAAAGTGCAGTGGAGAGGTCGGCCCGTGGAGAAGGCTACCTGGGAGACCGAGCGGGAGATGCGGAGCAGATATCCACACCTATTTGAGGCTTCAGGTATGTTTCTTGACTCGTTCGAGGACGAACGTTTGTTTAAGAGGTGGAGGATGTAACGACCCGGCCGGTCGTTTCATGAGTTACAGCAAGGTGAGTAACTTGAGTCATAAAACTTATATGAGTGATGATTTCCCATTGTTTAATCATGGAATTTGTGGAAAAATTAGGGATAAAGTTGGGGAATTAGGGCTTGAAATTGAAGAGTTTAAATTGGGGATTTGAGGGGTTATTTGAGGTCCGATTTTGGTATGTATGGACTCGTGAGGGGATAAGGATCCTAGTGTTGTGATTTTTATTGGATTCCGAGACGTGGGCCCAGGGGTCGGGTTTGGCCAATTTCGGGATTTTTGAGTTAATTTGATTATTTTCGCTTGGACTTTGTTCCTTTAGCGTGTATTAATGATGTGATACTGATTTCGGTTATATTTGGAGCATTTGGAGGCCGATTCGAGAGGCAAAGGCATCGCGGGGTAGAGTTTGGTCCGGTTTGAGGTAAGTAATGATTGTAAATATTGACCTGAGGGTATGAAACCCCGGATTTCACATCGTTGTACTATTTCGAGGTGACGCAATGGCTTGATGGCGAGTGTGAGGGGCGTGCACCGTTGGGGATTGTGACTTGGTCCATCCCGTAGCAACTACTAAGTTGCATATTTGATTGAAACCACTTGACACTATCATATGTTAGAAAGTATTACTATGTTTTGGGCAGAATGCCATATTTGGGTCTCGTGCCATCTATTTGGACCCTTAGGGGCTTTCTTTACTGAAATTCCTCACTGTTTTGATTTAATAACTGTACTCAATCATGCTATATTTTAATGATTTCATAACTCGGTCTTATTTACTCTGATTTGATGCATAATGAAATTTTAACTAAGCACCCTGTTTTACTGTTAGCCCGAGTGGCTTGAGAGGTTTCTGACTGAGTAAGGCCGAGGGCCTGTGTTGTGAGGATATCACGGGATCGGGTTGCGTGCCACAGCATGTTGTACTATTTTGTGATATATGAGAGGCCGAGGGCCTGATTTATTATGCCACGAGATGGATTGTGATGGCTGTAGGAGCCCCTCCGGAGTCTATACACCCCCAGTGAGCGCGGGTACCCAGAGTGAGTGATATGTTGTTGCCCGAGGGGCTGATCCTGATACATGTTGTGCCGATGGCTGATTATGAGTGATTGTGAGATAGCCCGAGGGGCTGGTTCTGTTGATATTATGCCCGAGGGGCTGGTTCTGTTGATATTATGCCCGAGGGGCGGCTTATGATACATGTCTTGTCCGAGGGGCTATTTATGACTTTCATCATTTTTACCCTAAACTTCATTGATTCTCTATTGAAACTGTTAGAAAGACATTTTCAAAGAATTTTTACTGAACTTGGATTTTTAAATGAGATAAATGATATACTATTTTGGAAATGCACTATATTTGCTGTAGTGCTATGACGTGAAATTATCTGATTTTTTATTGCTCAGTTTTCATTTACTCTTATTACTTACTGAGTTGGCGTACTCACATTACTCCCTGCACCTTGTGTGCAGATCCAGGAGTTGCGGGTCGCGATAGCAAGCGCTGATCGTTCATCCAGCAGATCTTTCGGGGTCGGCAAGGTAGTTGCATGGCGTTCGCAGCCTTGCACTTCTCCTTCTTATCTTCCTCAGACCGTTTCAGTATCTTTATTTCCAGACTATGATAGTCTTTATTGTACTTAGACAGACCTTAGTAGATGCTCGTGACTTGTGACACCCCGATGTCGGGCTTGTGTTATTTTTTTGCACTTGTTATTTAGACCCATGTTATGATATATTATCAATTAAATAGCTTAAAAAATGTTTTTTATGAAATATTAGTTTGATTTGGGATTTGTATCGGCTGGCCTAGTTTCACGATAGACGTCATCACGACCGGATCGATTTTAGGGTCATAACATAAAGCAATGTAACCTGATGCTCAATTGGAATGGTAAACTGAAATGTAAAGTTATTCCAGCAAGGTATCAAATTTTCCTATTTTGTCATTAGAAAAACCTCGACCCTTTTTATATTTTACCTCGTTTTGACTTTCATTTGCAAATAAGTGAGAATGTAGGTACAATGTATTTGTTTCAAACAGAAAGTTAACTCTGTGACATGAAAATAAATATGTGAGAATGCAGGTGCAGTGTGCACGAGCCTTTTCATCTCTAATTTGGAAATGAAAATTAATATAAAAATGGTCTTAAAAAATAAGAACACGTTAAAGATATTTAAAATCGCATGAAATATGAAAGTGATCAATTTCTAAATAAAAACTTATCGAACAAATTATGGCTAAATATTGTTTTCAAAAAAAAAAAAAATACATGTCAAAAAAGATTAGGAGAATACCAAGACGAACAACCTAACCTTTTAACGAGACGTCTTGGTATTATCAATAAGACATTGTCAAAGAAACTTAATTGAGTTTCTAAAGTATTCGCGAAAGCGGTTGGTTATATTTAGACTATAAATAAAGGAAAGATTTAATATTTTCTATTACTATAAATTGTAGCGGGATAATATGTATGTGAAAAGTTACCCGCTTTATTCTCCAATTTGTACTGCAGAATACCACAATGAAGTGGATGTTTATTGATATAAAAACCCATATCATAATAAACTTGGAGTTTATTCATAATTGCACACATCATGGTGTAAACCTAAAGTTTATCAATAGTGATAATTTATCAAGTTGGCATAATTAGTTTAGCCATATTAATTTAAGTATGATGTGCAAAAATAAAAGAGAATTCACATGGGTATATATATAAAAGAACTAGAAAGTTCTTTATGAATTCTCTTATGTTGCTTGTTCTCATTAATTAATAGACCAACTAAAATTGGGACTGAATCCCCTGGAAATATCAAAGGTGAATATGGGCTCATTCACCTGTCATGTATACCACATAAGATGCATCTATGAAATGGTTGCATGTGCGATTACTATTAACCTGCAACCTGGTGTTTGCGAGGTAAGTTGCTCAATAATTAAAGTTAGAGCATAATTTTCAGATTTCTATTCAAGACAGTTCATCTTGATAAGTTGGTTTACATCATAGTTGATTTAGCAAAATAATTTATTGAGCACCTCCACTTAATAGCTAAATTGTTGCTTATGAGAACGAATTATGTATTAGTTGATATACGTTATATACGAAAGTATATTACATTTTTCCTTCACAAGTGGTTCAGGGTCATGAACTAAATACTTTCATCTTATTATTATTATTATTATTATTATTATTATTATTTATGTGCGGTGTATATTTTGACTAACACCATAACGCACAAAGATATGTTTCTAAAGTTGAGGAAGAAAGTTAGTTTTCTAACATGAGGGGGAGACAAGATAAATAGTTGAGAAAAAGTTACATAGAATGAATTATCATTTGTACATCTAGATCCTCGAATAAGATAATATGAACTTGAAGTTCATGAAAAGATAATTCATTTGCAATATATTGTAAAGCATGCCAGACGCATTTGCTGACCCAAAGAAAGTAACTATATTCTCATTGCAAATGCTCATATTAGGTCCTAGAAGGACAAAGTCTATGGTACGTTTAAAGCATATAGACAGATCCGTTTCAAATAAACTTTTTGATAAAGAAGACGAGCAAATGTTCATAATAAAGGAGGCAAGTGATCTAGAAGATCATATGACATAACACTTCCTAAGTGCTATTTGCGCACATATGTATCTTGCTATAACTATAAGCATGATAATGTGATAGCGAGGATTTTCAAGGTGCAACATATTTATTGGAGTTAATATGGCTATTTTATTCATCATATCTCTGCTGACGTCAACCTTCAAGAAGCTAGTGCACAAGATTGGAATGCGAAGGCTCAAGGATGTGAATTGATGCTCTCATCGGGGAGTTAATACGCGTTGTACTCTTTTTCCCTTATAAGTTTTGTCCTACTGGGTTTTCCTTGCAAGGTTTTTTAATGAGGCAACCAAAAGGCGTATTGTTAGATATGTGTACTCTTTTTCCTTTTTTATAATTTTTTCCCACTGGGTTTTATTTTAGTTAAGGTTTTAACGAGGCAAATCATATGTTGAATAGACATTCAAGTTGGGTGTTATAAATAGAATTTTATTTAAGGTTTATGTCTATATTTTAGAGATTGCGGGACTTCACCAAAACTTTTGTATCTTGGTATGGAAGCCTCGAGATCGGAAGATGTCTTACTTACCATCAATCAGAATTTTAGAGCTATATTCTCACAATTATCTTGAGTTCAAGTCTCACTGAATTTGAAACGTTGTGCCAAGCAATCTTTTCCTTATACTTATGTTTCCTTTTGACGCCTCTCTTCTCTTCCTCTTTTTTTAAGGCAGAGGGCGGACTTGGAGACCAACAAACTTGAAGGTTTGGAGAACCTGAAGACATAAGAATCCCTAGACTCCAATAAAAAATACTTGACATCCTCCTAAAATCGGCCCATTGAAGGTATCAATTTACCATGGAGGGTTTCCCCCTTTAAATCAAATGAGATCAAAGTTCAACAGGAGGATGGCATTTCAGATTGATCTTACATTTTCTTCATACCTCATTCAAACAATAATTGGGGCAATATGTATCTGTGAACTTATGCGACTAAACTTAGAATGAAACTCTAAGCTGCCTACGTACCTCGGCGAAGAGGATCAAGTCATACAGTAGTTCAGACTGGGTGATTTTTTTTATGTCCTAACTTTTGCCTAGGCCGCCTCTTTCGAAGTTTTCAACCTAGCGGACTCCTTTTTTTTTACGTCCTAACTTTTGCCTAGGCCGCCTCTTTCGAGATTTTCAACCTAGCGGACTTTATATATA